>NC_079134.1:66544780-66577435 GCF_945859705.1 Episyrphus balteatus | reverse complement strand
GACAGACTGACAGACCCTGACCCGGAAGACTGACAGACTGACAGACTGACACGACAGACAGACTGACAGACTGACAGACTGACAGACTGACAGACTGACAGACTGACAGACTGACAGACTGACAGACTGACAGACTGACAGACTGACAGACTGACAGACTGACAGACTGACAGACTGACAGACTGACAGACTGACAGACTGACAGACTGACAGACTGACAGACTGACAGACTGACAGACTGACAGACTGACAGACTGACAGACTGACAGACTGACAGACTGACAGACTGACAGACTGACAGACTGACAGACTGACAGACTGACAGACTGACAGACTGACAGACTGACAGACTGACAGACTGACAGACTGACAGACTGACAGACTGACAGACTGACAGACTGACAGACTGACAGACTGACAGACTGACAGACTACAGACTGACAGACTGACAGACTGACAGACTGACAGACTGACAGACTGACAGACTGACAGACTGACAGACTGACAGACTGACAGACTGACAGACTGACAGACTGACAGACTGACAGACTGACAGACTGACAGACTGACAGACTGACAGACTGACAGACTGACAGACTGACAGACTGACCAGACTGACAGACTGACAGACTGACAGACTGACAGACTGACAGACTGACAGACTGACAGACTGACAGACCTGACAGACTGACAGACTGACAGACTGACAGACGGACAGACTGACAGACTGACAGACTGACAGACTGACAGACTGACAGACTGACAGACTGACAGACTGACAGACTGACAGACTGACAGACTGACAGACTGACAGACTGACAGACTGACAGACTGACAGACTGACAGACTGACAGACTGACAGACTGACAGACTGACAGACTGACAGACTGACAGACTGACAGACTGACAGACTGACAGACTGACAGACTGACAGACTGACAGACTGACAGACTGACAGACTGACAGACTGACAGACTGACAGACTGACAGACTGACAGACTGACAGACTGACAGACTGACAGACTGACAGACTGACAGACTGACAGACTGACAGACTGACAGACTGACAGACTGACAGACTGACAGACTGACAGACTGACAGACTGACAGACTGACAGACTGACAGACTGACAGACTGACAGACTGACAGACTGACAGACTGACAGACTGACAGACTGACAGACTGACAGACTGACAGACTGACAGACTGACAGACTGACAGACTGACAGACTGACAGACTGACAGACTGACAGACTGACAGACTGACAGACTGACAGACTGACAGACTGACAGACTGACAGACTGACAGACTGACAGACTGACAGACTGACAGACTGACAGACTGACAGACTGACAGACTGACAGACTGACAGACTGACAGACTGACAGACTGACAGACTGACAGACTGACAGACTGACAGACTGACAGACTGACAGACTGACAGACTGACAGACTGACAGACTGACAGACTGACAGACTGACAGACTGACAGACTGACAGACTGACAGACTGACAGACTGACAGACTGACAGACTAACAGACTAACAGACTGACAGACTGACAGACTGACAGACTGACAGACTGACAGACTGACAGACTGACAGACTGACAGACTGACAGACTGACAGACTGACAGACTGACAGACTGACAGACTGACAGACTGACAGACTGACAGACTGACAGACTGACAGACTGACAGACTGACAGACTGACAGACTGACAGACTGACAGACTGACAGACTGACAGACTGACAGACTGACAGACTGACAGACTGACAGACTGACAGACTGACAGACTGACAGACTGACAGACGGACAGACTGACAGACTGACAGACTGACAGACGGACAGACTGACAGACTGACAGACAGACAGACTGGCGGACTTCCGGGACCCACCTTTTTTGCCATTGTCTACCATCTTAATGTCATTGAAAAATATTATCCCAATTTTTTTTTTTGTACGAATGCATAACTTGATATATAGTTACGGTGACCATCCGTCCCGGTTTACCAGGGACTGTCCCGTATTTCTACAGCTAGTCCCGGGTTTTTACTTTAGAAACCCGGGACGTATAAGTGTCCCATATTTTGTAATTTGTCCCGTGATTATCCCGTATTTGCACATTCTCCGATTTTTTTTATTCAAAATAAAAAAAAAAAAATTGTACGGAAAACAAGAAAACAGTGGTTCGAAATTAAAAGTTTTTCTAATTTTTCGAATCAAAGCCTTAAGCCTAGTACGCTGCTGAAGCAAAACGAAAATTTTTTCAAGTAATAAACTCTGTAGGAGCAAGAAAAACTACCTGGACAGCTAAATATGAGTGACAAACGACAGAAAACTCCAAATATTCTAGCACTGGTAATGATAAGAATTTCGTCGTTAATTTTTTTTTTTTTTGAAAATCATTATTTTCAAAACGAGCCAACAAATTTTTTATCCGTCCCGGGTTTCGCTTCTAGAAATATGGTCACCGTATATATAGTACCTATATCGCAAATAAAAGTTATTGCGATGCTAATAAAAAGTATATAGTGCATTTCTGGCCAATTTTCAA
Organism: Episyrphus balteatus; assembly: GCF_945859705.1. NCBI lineage: Eukaryota > Metazoa > Arthropoda > Insecta > Diptera > Syrphidae > Episyrphus > Episyrphus balteatus. The sequence continues at coordinate 66,574,875 of NC_079134.1, read as the reverse complement.
GTATTACCTCAGCAAAAGATTGGTGGAAACTTGCCAAAGAGATACGCGACTATCCTAAGAATAACGGTATTCTAATCTCAGCTATTGAGTTCAAGGCATACTTTGAAAATGCTCCTAATTCAGATCTGTTAGTTAACATGGAATATTTACGAGAAACACCTTTAGTTCAAATACCGGAACTTGATTACCCAATCGATTTGAATGAAGTACGAATTGCGTTGGCATCTTCAAAAGAAAATAAAGCTCCGGGTATAGATGGCATCCCATATGAATTTTATTAGAATGCGAGTAATTCTTTTATTGTTGAAGTTCACATTTTGCTGGAAAGAAACAAAGCAATTATCTTTCCTTTCTTCAAAAAAGGTGATGCTAGCCTTGTATCTAATTGGGTATAGTGGACTTTCATTTTTAGACACCCTCTTCACAACGGTCCTCTTAAATCGTCTTACATCTTGGATTGAGAGTAATAACATACTCAATGAATACCAAGCTGCTTATCGAAACAATGACAGTACTGTCGATCAAATCTTCAACCTGTCATGCCTTATTCAATTGCAGTTAAGTCAGAAAAAAAACTTTATACTTGGTTTGTAGATTTAAAGGCTGCATTTGACAATATCAATAGAAAAATGCTTTTCCACAAACTTGTCACATTGGGCATGTCAACGAAAATGGTTCAAATCATCAAACTACTATATAAAGATACAGTTGCAGCGGTCTAGGATGGAAGCAGTACAACTGATTTCTTTCTCACGAACAAAGGTGTTAAACAAGGTTGCGTGCTGAGTGCTCTACTTTTTGTTTTGTTTTGTTTTTAAAAGATCTCCACTCTGAACTCCCCATCGGAATATTTGTAGAAGGAATAGGTATTAATGTCCTCTTGTATGCGGATGACATAGTAATTTTGGCTGAGAGTCCTACAAAACTTCAAGCTATTATAAACAAGTTCAGCAGCTATTGCGATGAATGGAACCTTGAAGTGAATCTTGAGAAGTCAGAAATTGTTATCTTTAGGAATGCAGTTCGAAGAGCAGCTTGTGAAAAATGGTATTTTAATGGTACAGAAATACAAATTGAAAACCAGTATAAGTATCTTGATGTCGTCATTCAGCTAAGTTTAAAGTTCATGATGCAGCCGTTAGATCCATAATGTACTACTCTGCACAAGTGTGGTGGTACCAAGAGTACACACTACACACAATGCGAAAAACTTCAAAGATTTTTCGTCAAAAGATCCTTTAATCTACCTGTTAACACACCAAACTACGTTGTCCATATCGAAACTGGTCTTGCAAAAGCGTTTCTTACTACCCTTGACATGCATTTTTCATATCTACGTAAAGTTTTGAGTCTACCTACCTTTAGATTACCACGAATCCTCGCAACATCAGTACTCCGCAAAAAAATTTATTGGGCCCAGGAATGGTCAGGCCTTTTCCGCGAGACTGGCATCCTTGTTGACTTCGAAACCTGTAATTTCGAATGGAAAGAGACTCACAATTTGACTCTAACTAAGCTAAAGGAACAACAGTGGAATGCATTTACCGAACGGGCTTTACAATGGTAGTTCCACGAAGAATACTGCAATCTATCCTTCACAGATTTACCAAACTATTTTGTTGACTCGAACTCATGAGAAATGATAAGTCTGCTCTTAAGAACACGATGTGGGCCTCTAAATTTGAATGCTAGGGCATTTCAGCGTGACACTGTTGGTTTATGCACGTTGTGCAATCTTGATGCAACTGAGAACACCTTCCATTTCGTCAGCATCTGTCCTATTTTTAAATCCTACCGGAGAGTATTTCTTGGAACCGAAGCAATTGATCGAACTGAATTTCTTCAAATATTAAATGGCAAATGTTATTTAAACCTTTATAAATTCTTAAAATAGGCTCTTAATTATCGCAACTTAATTGTAAATGAATATAATTAATTTAAATTCAAGCTAAGCCAAAATGTTAATGGTAAAACTATGACTTGACAGACAACATTAACAAGTTATTGTCACAACTAATTTTGAAAACCAGCATAATCTTGTTTTTATAACTACTTTTTAATGAAAATAAACCACTACAGCAACACGCCCGTCCAACTTTTAAAAGTCGTTGCGATTATCATAATTTCATGCGTGGGTAAAATCAAAAACTAATTTATTTAATGGGTTCGTTAGAGTATAGTAAAAGCTTCAAAAGCGGAAAAAAATTTGTTCTATTGCTATTGTGATCCATACTTTTTTTTCAATTCTGCAAAATTTGAAAATTTTCAGTTTACAGGTCGAATTTTTAACTTTGAGAAATTTAATCGTTGAATATATCTGAAATATTTATTAAGGGGAGAAATCCCTCTGTACTACAGCTTTTTCAATATTTTTTTATGGAAAACTAAAAGCATTTATTGAAATTCGGAAAAATACATTATATTATTGACATTATGAAATGTTGATATATAACTTTTTTGAGGTAAAAAATAACAAAATAGTGGTTCTGCAGTCCTTGACGCCCCGAGTTTGCGCCGTGCAATGTCCAGGTCTAGGAAATTTATTTATAATCAAAAGAGAATTTTGTTTCCATTAAAATATGTTAGTACGCATTGCATGAACCTAAATTTAGTAAGAACAAGTGAAAAATAAAAATTATAGACAAGAAAAAAGAAAAAAACACCATGTTGTTCTATAAACAAATTATTAAAAATAATATTTATTGTTTCTATTATATTAATTTCATGCAATGGCCAGTAATTCAACGAGTAATATACTTTTTATTTCATGTCGATAGCCTTATTAGTTTTCGAGTTATGTTGCACGGCGCGGAAAAAAACACGTTTCGAGTAAAATGCGTTTAAAATATTCGTTTTTGTACTGAAGTAGATGAAGAGCGCATAGGTTTGGGGACTATCTAGGAACATTTGAAGATTCGTATGGCTAAGACCACTGAAAAAGCTTCTTCAGATGATAAATGAATTTTCTGTGCAATAAAAATAAATTTTTAAACAAAATATTGCAGAGGGATTTCCCCCCTTGAATAAATCAGCTACGAACTAATGCCTATTTGAGTTTTAGAGAGATATGTTAAAAAATGTTATTTTTATTTATTTATGACTAAAACTCTAAAGTTTTTTTTTTATTGTATCCTTAAAATGCAAGTAATGTAAAAAACTTTTTGTTACATGTAAAAATGTATTCCTAACTGCATATAATAAATATTTTGTGGTTCTTCAGTAATTTTTTTTTATTTTTCTAAGGGCGAGTTCATAAATGCAGGACTGCAGCAGTTGTGGAAAGTAGAACTTCCATTTATTGGGACTTGGGAAATAGCTTTCCACGCCATCTATTACTTGGAGAGGAAACCTCTTTTATTTCTATCTTATTATTTGTGCATAACAATCATTTTTCTATGTCCACCCCCTTTAGGAGGGAAGGGCAATTTTCTAAAAAAAATATTAAAACAAAAATTATTAAAAAACAACGGCAACACTTACAGTTATAAGTGATACTATATTACTATTTCCGGAAGGGAGAATTGTACATTTAATGTAATTTTAAAATCAATATATTCAACCAATAGTTTTTGAAATAATCGATTTCAAAGTTAAAAAAAGCCGAAAAAAATTTGTAAGAAACTCATTAAATTCAATTTTTGTCCAGACTGTGAATTTTAATAAAAAATTGACTCATGCAGAAAACTCCCTCAATTGATTTCTTATCGAATAGTGAAAACTATATTTTTCTATGCCTTCGAGGTTTTGAGGAAATTGAAAAAGAAAAAAAAAATAATTTGAAAAGGAAATATCTGATAAAATTATTTTTCAATTTCCTCAAAATCTAGAAGGCATAGAATCATATAATTTTCACTATTCGATACGGAATCAATTGAGGGAGTTTTCTGCATGAGTCAATTTTTTTTAGTAAAATTCACAGTCTGGACAAAAATAGAAATTAATGAGTTTTTTTCGACTATTTTTAACTTTGAACTCGATTATTTCAGAAACTATTGGTTCAAAGATATTGATTTTAAAATTACAATCAAATGTACAATTTTTACTTGCGATATAGGTACTATAGGGCAAGTTTAGGATTCGTAAAAAAAATCGAACTCGAGATAACAATTTTACATGACATTACGATGATGGAGAATGCCAAAAAAGTGGGTCCGGCAATTCTGTCTGTCTGTCTGTCTGTCTGTCTGTGTGTTTGTCTCTATCTGGAGCTGCAGCCTAAACGAGTGAAGTGATTTTCTTCAAACTTGGTGGTTAGCAGTTTTTGGTGATTCCCTAGAGGGGAAATTGAAATTTTTTTTTATGACCAAAACTAACGGTACCTGCCATATAACGGAAATACAAAAGTTAATTTTTTTCAAAAACGGCTCTAACGATTTTGATTAAAATTTTTGTGTGTAGTACTACACATAATAGCCAACTTTTTAAATAAAAAAAATATTTTTTGTACCGTTATTAACGGTACCTGTCATAGAACGGTTTTTTTCGTTTCTGAATATCTCGTACAACATTAACCCGATTTAAATGAAAATTTTTATACAAAAGTGTGTAAGTAAAGATAATATTAAAATTTTAGAAAATTTTCAAAAAACGCATTTTTGGTTTTTTTTTAAAATATTTCAAAATTTTTTTTTGAAAAAACAATTTTTTGAAAACGAATCAATGAAAAATTTTGAAATTTAGTTTTTATGTGTAAATTAATTATTTCTTCAAAATCGCATACCAACTTTTTTTTTGAAAAATGTTAAAAAATTTTTATATATAAGAAATTATTTTTTTAAAAAACGGCTCCTACAATTTTCGAAAATTTTTTTCTAAAAATACCTTTTTATACAAGAAATAAAATGGCATATTTTTTATTTTTTTTTAAGATAATTTAAAACGGAGTTTAATTAATTATAAAAACAGATTTAATTTTTGTATACTACTTATGAAATTTCTTCAAAATATCAAATTTTAAATTTCTTGAATGAAAAGCTTTAAAATTATAGTTACTTTAAGCATAAGAGCAAGTACGTGCGACCCCAGTCGTGCAATTTATTTCTTTTGGAAATGGTATCACTTATAACTGTAAGTGTTGCCGTTGTTTTTTAATCATTTTTTTTTTTTGTTTTTTTTTTTTTCGCCCAAGTTATCGTACAAGGTGCCAAAATAACATTTTTGTTCGGTGCCTAAACGTTTGATTTTCTGGATCTGGGTTGAAATCGTAATTTTTTTTTTCTAAGCCGATTTTGAACTTATTTTCATAAAAAATACTTCGTTTGATTTGAAAATAAATATTTTTTTAGACCATATTTTTAAAACAGCATGATGTTGTGAAAATATTTACTTTAATTTGATGTCGAAGTTGGGTAAATGACGAAAAAAATGGAATTTTTGAACTTTGACATCTTATAAATTCTAGGTGATTTAACCGAGTTACATGTTTTATACATTGTTGAAAAGGTATATTTATTTCCAATCAGAAACTGTAAAAAACCTAAAATGGGTAAAAGTTTGACGAAGCTAGAATTTTTTTCAATGGGTGAAGGTTAAAAAACCGTTTTTTGTCCCTAACTGCAGATTTTGGGGGTGTTAGAGACTTTTTAAATACCGTTTCGTAATCAGTGAGACTAGCTCTGCAAAACGTGATAGGTCTACCCCCGCGTATATTTTGAGTGTTACACCGTGTAATCTATATAACTTTGAGGTTTTCGGCGCCGCTGTCCACCAGGTGCCGTAACGCCAAGTGTCAATTCAGCCAATGACGGTCTGTTAAAAAATTTATCCAACTTATAAGAACTATTTGTCTTTGTTTCTAAGAACGAGATGTAAATTAGTCAAAATTCACTCGTAATTATAACAATATTTTCAATTGTTTTTGCAGCATTGCTGCAGTCCTGCATTTATAAACTCACCCTATCTCAAATTTAAAGCATTAGGGCTTGATTATGGCATAGTAATTTTTTTTTTTTTATAAAAGGTCAGGAAGTTTTATTGAGTTAAGGTGCAGCGACTGATGTAGCCAGTTTATGTGGACAACAATGCTCGATGCTCGCGCACGGAAAGTTTTCGACTTCAACCCAGAGGGATGGTGCATTTGGCAAAGACGCCTTCTAAGTTTGCGCACGCAAGATTTGGGACTTCATTGGCTCAGTGTTGCATGTTAGCTGGTGTGAAGGTCAGCGTTGATGATAGCTGTGTGGAGAGAGCTAGTTTCAGCTTATCGGGAAAAATATTCAAAAAGATTTTGGTTTTGTTTTTCGACCATGTTTGTATGTTTATAATTCCTCTTCCTACTTTAGATCTTGGTAGGGTAATCCTTTCGATTGCAGCTTGGGTTGGTGTTGGTGGTATTTTGTTATAAGCGTCCTTACTATCCTTTCCAGGTTTTCTAGGTCTGTTCTATTTCATTTGACTATGCCTGCTGAGTATGTTATTTAAGGAACCACAAATGTGTTGATTGCCATAACCACGTTCCTGGCGTTAAAAGATGTTCGTAGAAGTTGTTCCAAACGCCTTTCGAATGCCGAAGCTAGGCTGGTTTTGATGTTAGCATGTTTGATCATTTTCGACTGTTCCATACCGAGGTATTTGTTAGAGATGCCGCGAACATTGATTTGGCCGAATACCGAATATTCGGCAACGCTCCTCGGCCGTCGAATATTCGGCCAAGACCACTCAGAAAAAAACGTTGGTAATTTCAAAAATTTTATACTTTGTCTCAAGAATAGATGTGGCTTAAAAAATTCCCAACAACATCGTATTGTAACGATGAATAACTGAACTACTTTTAAGATATGTAAATGTCGGAACACACTACCTACTACTGCAAAGGTAGACATCCAAAATCGAATTATATATGAGGACTGTTCGCCAAGATCGAAAGGCCGGCGGACCCATACAAGTGGTTGTCAACATATACTACAAAATTTCCAATTTTGACAACATTTGCTAAAGTCTACCTTTCGTCTCCTGGGAAATGTGTTTACAGTGAAAGACTATTTTTCGAAGCAGCAATAGTCTACGAAGATAAACGTAATCGTTTACTACCAACAAATGCGGAACAAATAGTATTCATTCACCACAACTTGCCTTTAGTAGATTATGAGTACTAAAATTGCAATTTTTTAATAAAACACACATTTTGGTATAATAATTTAAGTCTTTTTTCTTCTCCATTTGGTATTCGGTATTCGGCCGAATAGTTAAACTATTCGGCCGAATACCGAATACCAGAAAAAAATGTTCGCGGCATCTCTAATTTGTAGACATCACCTTCTTCCATTAATTCAATTACCTAATTAAAGGAGGTTGTATAATAGAGTGGAGCGTTTTTGGACTTTTCTTTCAGATCACTGCGTGCAACTCATGGTTTATGCCTTGTGCTCTTCTGAACATATTCTGATACTTTTTTTTATTCGACAATGGAAAAATAAAAATCGGGAAGCCTCTGAAGAGTGCTCGTATTTCACGAAAATCGATATTTTATGAGGCGTTAGAACCCATCTGAATCGACTTAATCTTTTTCATTTCACTACCAACTGCTCATAACTTATGCTGAGTGATCTCTAGAACCAGATCTGATCCCCTATTTTGAGTCGTTAATGGAAAAAACGAAATCGGGAAGGCTCCGAAAAATGCACATTTTCGCAAAAATTCAGATTTTTTAAATTGTATACAATCCCACCCAGAACAAATTTCTTTTACAACTTGTTTGTATTTGTTGCTATATTTGTTAGAATCTCATTGAACCTTATAAGCTATGGAGCACTCAAACTGAGAACTTTTCTGTAATAATGACGTCGTTTATGGGGGATTTAAGAAAATGCTACTTTGACATCCCCTGACCTATTTCAATAGAATTTTAAATTCTAATACTACCCTTAAAAACTTCGTTAGTAATTTAATTTTTATATAAAATACTAATCTTTGTAACTGCATTTAGTTTATGTCGATATCTTATTTCAATCCTTACATATTTGACATTTAGGTGTTTCCATAATTCTTGCCCATACTAAAATCTTGCCCATGCTAAATTTTTATTTCGAAGTCAAAATGGCGTAATAATTATACCCTTTAACGATTTATTTTTATGAATTTAACATTATTAAAAACAAAAGTTTGTGTAAAACAAAAGATTGTATGGTATTTAAGAAAACCGTCTGCAGGTAAAGTTAAAAAAAATTAAGCATGGGCAAGAATTATGGAAACACCTAAATGTCAAATATCTATGGATTGAAACAAGATATCGACATAAATTAAATGCATCAGTTACAAAGGTTAGTGTTTTGTATAAAAATTAAATTATCAACGAAGTTTTTAAGTGTAGTTTTAGAATTTAAAATTCTATTGAAATAGGTCAGGGGATGTCAAAGTAGCATTTTCTTAAATCCCCCATAAACGACGTCATTATTACAGAAAAGTTCTCAGTTTGAGTGCTCCATAGCTTATAAGGTTCAATGAGGTTCTAACAAATATAGCAAATACAAACAAGTTGTAAAAGAAATTTGTCAAAATTGAAAAATCTGAAATAATTTTGTTTTGAAAAATTTAATGCAAAAGTTGAAAGGATCACTGTCTTTTTCGTAAAAAGCTGGTTTTATTCGGTCAATAGATATAATTTGCTCTTTATTATCTATGAGCACTGAAAAAGTTTTTTTTCAAAACGATTGATAATTTCGAATGGACCTTTAATCGTTCTAGCGAAGGAATTATTCCGTTTTCGGAAACGCAGTATCCCTAGAAATCGAGTTTGCTTACTCCTTGTTGGGCACGTAGCCCAGTCGAATTAAACATTTCAAATGGAAAAAATTAGATCGTGCAATTTTTTTTCATAGGATGGTAGAGGGGATCACTGAGAGCTTAAAACCAGTTTTTCGGGAAAATCGACCTTGTGCTTAAGCCGCCATCTTGGATTAAAGGTAAAACACGTTTTAGTGAATAACTCGGCCATTTTTAATTTTTGACAAAAATTATACATGTAAAACTTGTAGAAATTTTTATTTTCTATAACTTTCATCTTAATACATTTTTCTATATGACCCATATCTCAGGCATTAATGAACCGATTTGAAAAACTCAAAGACTCAATTGTCTTGCTAGACATCAATTATAATATTTACTAATTTTGTTTAAAACGACACTTACCGATTGTTAAGGAATAGTTATTTTTATTTGCATTAACCCTCTACCGCATACTAACCCATATATGGTTTATCGACTTCACATCGATTTATTTCCGTTATATTGCATCAAATGTCAAAAAGAAAAAACTTTAATAAAACTATGTCTATTTATTTATAATTAACTGGTTTTTATTATCAGTAAGAGAGTCGTGATTCTGAAATAAACTCATTGTTTCAAGGGCATGTCTAAAGTGCAAATCAGTGAATAAAAGTGTGAACTTTTCAAGTGTTTTTTATAATAAATAAGTAAGTTGCATCCAATTAAAAATAAGTTTCATATGAATTTATTATACTTTTATATGTTTACGAAGTTTGTTTTTTGATTTTTTAATAATTTTTGTCTTTTTTTTGCGTTTTTTCCAAAACACCATATGTGGGTTATCATGCGTTGGCGACTTACATTACTGATTTTTGCGGGAATTTTATTTTTTTTGTAAAATGAACTCGAAGACTTTCTATGGAAAAAATAAGTGTGATAATGATAAAACTGGTGATGGCTTTCGAAGTGATGACGATCTAGCTTCAGATTCTGACCCTTTTTAACATCAAACAAGCCATCTCCGAGCATTTTTGCAAATCTGTAACACCTACAATGTCACGAAAAAGGGGATGCCCTTCAGCTTTGGCAGGTGATCAAAGCAGAGATGGAACAAAACAAAGCTGAGGGAGTTATATACAAGTCACGGAAGTCCAGCCCCATCTAATCCCGAAATTTCAATTCACTCACAACAACCAAGGGCAAAAGCCGTTGAATTCACTGCTAACTGAAAACATGGACCATATCCCTGAATGGCAAACAAAAACACCAATATGTCAAATTTGCGGACTGAAAACGTTTTGTGTGCGTGTAGAAAATGTAAGGTGTTCTTCTGCAACAATGATAAAAGAAAGAGTTTGAATAAATTCCATGAATAATTAAAGTCCAATGTAATAAAAACATACTTTACAAAACATACCTTGAAGGCATACTAAACCATATATGGGTTATTAATTGTTTGCTGGAAATCGACTTGCTGCATACTAACCCATATATGGTTTATGTTTCTAAAAATTTATATATATGTAAAAAAATAAAAAAATTTATGTAATACCTTTTTTCAACCCCTAATAAACCTAAAAAGTTGTTAAAAAATTTTTTATTTCATTTCGTTCATAATTCATGCAGTAGAGGGTTAAATATCTTAATTTTGTCATACTTTGTGAAATACCTACACGTTGGGTCAAGGTAATCTGTATCGCATATATAATTATTTTTGGTCATTTTGGTCATTTGCTGCTGCTGTTTTTTGATTTCTTGAACAAAGTGCTGAGCTAATCTGTGTTGCTGTTGAGGGCTGTGTCGTTGTTTTTGAGCTAATTTAGAGAAACAAAATTAAATTGTGTCGCCTTTGGGATAAAAATTATTAAAGATGATTTATTGACCAATTTAGAGTTAGAAAGTTCGACACACAAAACATATCATCCGTATATTGTTCTCTTTTCTCTTAGTAAATGTCAATTTTTTTTTTTTTTTTGTAATAATCAAGGACTAAACTTCATTTTGAAGTGTATTTTTCTCTTTTTTATTTCTTTTTTCAAATTTTTGCTTTTAATGTAGAATTTTTACATTTTTTGTTATATTTTTATGTAACGTAAGTTTGCAATATTGTTTTAAGTTACACAATTGTTAATAAATTCTTTGTTTTTATTTTGATAAAATAAAGTTCCCCTGAAGAAGACAGCAACCCCTGTCGAAACGTCGGGAAAAGCTAATGTTTACTTAATTGTTTCATTGCTACAACCATTGCGACCAAAAAAGCCAAAGGAAAACAAGATTTTAATCTTCTCCACTTTTTCGATGATAAAAATTATTGAAATTTTTTATTGTATACCCACGTGTTTGACCTTACCGTAATGAATATATATGACATTTGAAGGGTGCTATAACGCGAGCACATTCATATATTTTAGATGTCGGCGTCGAAGACATTAGTATTTTAGAAACGCGTTTAGAACGATTAGAGGAGGTATGGAGATCTTTTTGCTTAAACCAAACTGAACTCTATCAATACTCTGCGGAAGAGGGATACGTGGATCCCGAAATAGACTTTGAAACTACCGAAAATAAATATTTAGATGCAAAAAGTGCTTATGTAAAAGCAATTAAGAAAAATTCTCCTTCGATTCTACCTCCTCCGCCCCGCGTAGTGAAAATACAGATGATTCAGCAAATAAATCGAATGCGGTTTTAGAAACTTTTTTGAATGAGTGCTCAACTTCTAAGCGTTCCGATGTTGAGCTACCCAAATTTAAAACACCATCTTTTAGCGGTGATTACCGTGATTAGCCCGAGTTTCGGGATCTGTTTCTCGGAAGCATTGATTGTTCGAAAAGACTTTCGGGTAGTGATGGGAACTATCGAATAAAAACTATCAAACTATCGATAGTTGTAAAATATTATTTTTTTCAAACGATAGTTTTTTCATTTGAATAGTTTTTTTTATTCGATAGTTTTTTCATTCGAATAGTTTTTACAAACGATAGTTTTTTCATTTGAATAGTTTTTTTTATTCGATAGTTTTTTCATTCGAATAGTTTTTTCAAACGATAGTTTTTTCATTTGAATAGTTTTTTCAAACGATAGCTTTTTCATTTGATTTTTTTCATATTCAGTTACTGTTTTCTTTCAGTCTATTAGATTGTTTTTTTTTTTTTTTTTTAATTCAGTCATAATTTTATTTCTCTACTATTTGCTTTTTCTCTTGATTTCACAATTTAATTGTAAATGATTTTATCTGCATTTGAAGGAAGGACTGAAGGAAGGTGAATGATGATACACATATTGTGCGATCTTCCAAATGATATCTTGAAAGTTTTTCAGGACTGAATTTATGTGTTTTATGTTGGAGTGCCCATATTTTCAAAACAAAGGCGGTAAAGAAAAGAAAAAAAAGGCAGCACGGTGCATGAAAAGAAAAGAAGTTATCCGTCGGTCAGTGCGGTGTCATAAAAAAGTGACAAATGAGAAAAAAATAACTCTTTGACCTGGGAAGCGGAACATGTTCATTGTTCAGCCAGTGTATAGTTTATGAACCTAATTAGTGGGAAAACCCATCTTTTCAATCACTTGACGAAACATGGCGCCGGAAGAAGCAAAACATTCGCGCACGCACAAACAGCAGGTATATGTGTCAACAAGTGGATTCTGTAAAGGGTTGTGAATGGGTTAGACAAAAATATGATGCAACTGTGTGGTTGGTTTGGATTATTGTAGGTACGTATGTATATACTTTTGATATTTGCAATTTTGCATGTGGACGAGCAAAAATAAAAAGTGTAAGAAAAGGAAACAAATCCTTTCCAGTGGTCATTTCTCGACTATTTTTTTTTTTACGATTTTTATATTATGTACTTCAATGTATGATGGATGCTTCTTTAAGATGAAATCGGATGAAAAGTGAAAAACTTGATAAAATATTATTTTTAAATAGCAACTGAATATTTGATAGTTTTTATTCGATAGTTTATTTGATAGTTTTTATTCGATAGTTTATTCGATAGTTTTTATTCGATAGTTTATTCGATAGTTTATTCGATAGTTTTATTCGATAGTTTTTATTCGAATGAATGAATGAACTATTCGATAGTTCAAATCATTCAGTTACTAACTATCGATAGTTCAAATCATTCGATAGTTCCCATCACTACTTTCGGGTGCGCAAAAAATGCGTTATTTAAAATCGTTTCTAGAAAAGGATGCTGCGAAACTCTTAAACGGTATCGAAATTACTGATGATAATTATTTATCAGCCTGGGAAAAACATAAAGCGTCGTTATAACAAACCGTTATGTATTATAAACGCTTACATCGAAAGTTTCTTGAAAATGCCGTCGGTATGTACCCCAGATAGTGGACATTTGCGTCGTTTATCCGACAAGGCTGATGAAGTGATTCGAGGTTTGAAAGCATTGCAATCCGAGACTAGAGATCCGTGGTTAATATATCTTTTGTTAAGTCGAACGGACTTAGAAACGCGAAAGGCCTGGTCGTTGCATAAAGATAATTGCGAGAAATCGACTATTAGTGAGCTTATAGAGTTTTTAGAAAAAAGATGTGATGCTTTAGAAGCATGTTCATCAAAAGCAATCTAAACGAAAACTAGTGGACGTAGAAACTCTTCGCGTTCTGGCAACTCTTCGAACAATATAAAAAGTTTCGCAATTAGTAACCCCCAATGCAAAATGTGCAAAGAAACACATATCTTGACACAGTGTCCCCAATTTCTCGCATTATCTATTCCATCGCGTCGTAGCTTTGCTAGAGATCAAAAACTATGCTACAATTGTTTAGGTAGTAATCATTCGTCTTCGAGATGTCGTTCTAAAACCCGGTGTCCTCATTGTCGTGTCCTCATTGTCGTGTCCGCCATCACGTTCTCGTTCATCAGTATCAGCCGTCTTCTGGAGAAGCAACCAACAACAATCCAAATACTGAACAACCCGCTTCGCCCAGCACTTTTGCAATCGTTAGTAATTATTCACAAAATGAATTCCGTCCATCTGGAATTTTGCCTACTATAGTCGTGAAGGTCATTGATTAGTTAGGTAACAGGTTCGCAAGCATCTTTTGTTACCGAAAGATTAGTCAAAAAATTAGGGTTACGTCGTCGTCATGCGAGACTTCCCGTTTCCGGTATATCTTCGTTAGATGTTGGTGTTACTCAAGGGGTCGTGAATATAACCTTGCGTTCTCGTTTCGAATCAAATGCAATTGACATTGAAGCTTACATTTTGAAGCAAATAACTTCGAATACCCCGTTTTTACGTTTTGAATACGACAGTGCTTCGATTTTGAAAAATTTAAGTTTGGCTGACCCAAGCTTTAACTCACCTGGACCAATCGATATTTTATTGGGTTCTGATAAGGCTTGGAGCATTTTGAGTGATGGTAAATACGTTTTTTGTGCCGACATTGTGAAGATGTTCAGGCAAATTTGGATTGACGAATGTCATCGCGATTTTTAACGTATTGTGTGGCGAGAGAATCCGAATGAACCAATTGGACACTACCGCCTGCGTACCGTCACTTACGGAAGTTCTCCTGCTCCCTTTTTGTCAATGCGTGTTTTGAAACAGCTCGCCTTCTTCCTTCCAATTGCTTCTCACGCTGTTTTACATGATTTTTATGTGGACGATATTATGACAGGGTCAGGTACCGTAACTGAAATTCTAGAGCTAAAAAATGAATTAATAAATTTGATGTCATGTAGAGGCTTAGAATTGAGTAAATGGAGTTCTAACTGTTGGCCAGTTTTGCAGGCGACAGGGTCCGAATCATCAATCTCTTTCGATTTTGATGCCTCAAAAAATTGGACAAAGGTGCTTGGCCTAATTTGGAATCCCCATCGTGACATTCTCACTTACAAACTCTCCATAGAAAAAGATTCATCGTTGAAGCCCACTAAGAGGATGCTGTTATCAGAGATTTCAAAAATCTTTGATCCCTTGGGTTTTCTGGCTCCTGCCACCATTCTGTTTAAAATGTTGTTTCAAGAGTTATGGGCACATCCAACGAAAATCGGATGGGATGATCCGCTGCCTACTGAGATAGCCAATAAATGGATTTCCTACCGAGAGGAACTATTCTTATTTGAAAGGGTTGAGATTTTGCGAAGGTGTACCTTGGATTCTAAAAGTTTTGAATTGATAGGCTTTTCAGATGCATCCGAGAAGGCATATTCCGCGGTTGTGTACGCTAGAAGCGTTTCTGAATGTGGAAAAATTGAGGTTCGATTGGTTGCTACAAAAACTCGCGTCGCTCCCATGAAACAACTTACCATACCGCGTCTTGAGCTATGTGGAGCATTGCTGCTAGGTCATTTGGTTCATCTGGTTCGGAATGCGTTAGACCTAAAGCCTGTTCAAACATTTGCCTTTTGTGATTCTCAAATTGTGTTAGCCTGGTTATCCTCTTCTCCCCGTCGGTGGAACACCTTCGTGGCTAATAGAACTTCCGAGATTCTTGACGTTCTACCCCTTTCAAATTGGAACCACATTCGCTCTGAGGAGAACCCGCTGGATTGCGCATCACGAGGGGTTGAGCCTAAAAAATTATTGGAATTAGGAATTTGGTGGAAGGGGCCCAATTGGATTTCGAGAAGTTCTTCGTCTTGGCCGATTCTTGCAGAGAGCTCCGAATTAGAGTAGGTGCCTGAAGGTAAAAAGGAAATTGTGGTGGCCAATGTATCGTGTACTCCAGAAGATCCTATAGATCTATTAGGCAAGCGCGTTTCTTCCTGGGATCGTGCGATTCGAATTATAGCGGTTTTTGTGCGGCGTGCTAAAAATGGTCAACTTCCTGCAGAAGAACGTATTCATGGATACCTTCGTTCTTCAGAACTGCTTTATGCGAAGCAAAAATGTCTTAAATGGGCTCAGAGAGAATTTGAAGACGACATTAAAGCTTTGAAAAAAGAAAACTGTGTTTCCGAACGCTCAAAACTATCATCTTTGGCTCCTTTTGTAGACGATGTTGGGCTTCTTCGTGTGGGGGGCAGAATCTCAAAGGCCGTCGATGTCACGTTTAACCTAAAACACCCCATTATATTGCCAAAGGGTCACCCTGTTTCTAAACTTATTCTTCATGATGCTCATATAAGATATCTTCATGCGGGTGTATCCGAACTTTTTTCCCTGGTGTGTCAGCAATTTTGGATTATATGAAGCAGAAATCTTATAAGGAAGGTCGTTCATGATTGTATGAAGTGTTTCCGTCAACGACAAGCCACTTCCCAGCAGCTAATGGGAAATTTACACTTATCTAGACTTTCCCCATCCCTTGCCTTTGATCAAACAGGTTGTGACTATGCAGGGCCATTCACTCTTCGTTTAGCCAAAGGAAGAAATCCTAAATTTGTAAAGGGCTACTTCGCGCTTTTCGTCTGCATGGCGACAAAGGCGATGCACTTAGAAGTCGTGAGCGACTTGTCTACTGATGCCTTTATAGCTGCGTTAAGGCGATTTATTGCTAGAAGGGGAAAGTGCAGTATCATCTACTCCGACAATGACACTAACTTTCGGGGAGCTGCTAACAATCTATCAGAATGGTACAAGTTAATTCGGTCCGAGAGTAATAATTCTAAAATTGTAAAAACGTTAGCGGCTGATAGCATCAGATGGGAATTTATTCCACCTCACAGCCCGCCCTTTGGTGGGCTTTGGGAAGCGGGGGTAAAGAGTGTGAAACAGCATCTTCGTAGAGTTATAGGGAACCATATTTTAACCTTTGAAGAAATGACTACTTTGCTCTCTCAAGTTGAAGCCTTATTGAATTCTAGACCACTATGTGCTATATCTGATTCTGACTTAAACCCTCTTACTCCTTCTCATTTTTTAATAGGTAGACCATACACCGCAATTCCCGAACCAAGCTATCTAAATGTCTCAGTAAACCGACTTGGAAGATGGGAACTGGTCCAAAATATGCTTCAAGGTTTTTGGCGACGTTGGCACTGCGAATACCTCACATCACTTCAACAGCGTCCGAAGTGGCAGAAGAAAACTAAATATTTTGAAGTTGGCGACTTAGTGGTTGTTAAAGAAGCAAATATGCCACCATCAAAATGGGCCCTCGTTCGAATTGAAGTACTTCATCCAGGAGAGGACGACCTTGTACGAGTTGTATCAGTGCGAACCCAGAATGGCATTTTTAAACGCCCAATAACCAAACTTGCTATCCATATAGAGATCTATGTAGTATACCTACTTAGAGTGACCGCAACTCCCATAGAAAAAATTTTTTGTCGAATTTTTTTCGGGGGAACCCCATAAAATGTTCCGCCTTTGCAGATTTTTAGATAGCCAAAATTTCAGCTCGATTGGATAACTCTAAATGGTGCCGACACTCGCTCAAAGTATCAAAAATCTCTGTTTTTTCACTGTTTTTCCAAGAAAATTAGCTCTAGCTCCCAAACAAATCGGGTTATTTTCACTTTTTATATATTAAATTAAAGGTAGTGTTGTTACACATAATTCAGATGCTAAATTTGTTTAGTTTTACTAAAAACGAAAAATATTGTCATCAATTTAAATTTTCAGTACTTACCTCAAAAAGAGCTGAAGTGCAAACTCGATTTAAAATTAAACTTTTTTTTAACTGTTTTATTCTGCGGATTGGGATAGAATGGATGTTTCTCTATCTCTGGGCCCTCGGGTAGCAAAAGTATGAGGTATAGTCGTGGGGTGAAAGAGCTATTAACAATGAAACTTTCTATGTTATTGGATCGATGTAAGGCATCTGATAGAAATGCTTTTCACATAATTATAGCTACAATAGAAGCACTAGGGCAAAATCCATTGACGTTGTAGTTTCAAAATCAAACTTACATTCGACAAGAAAAACTTTTGCTTGGTTTAATGCCCCAAGAGCTTATCTGGCTCCTAAACAAGATCTTGATCTTTTGCGTAATAACATTGAATACCGCAAGATAGACAAAGATATTTCAGAGAAGGCTCTTGCTAAATTCTCAAACCATTTATGGTATTTGAGTTCAGAGCTGGCAGGTCTGGCGTTCTTTGACCTAACTTTACGAGATTGCGAAAAATTAGAAACGGCCAACATAATTTTGAAAACCAGTGAAACGGAAACCAACAGAATAGTAAATCCAAAGCTACAGACACATGAAGATGAACAATTTGTCACAACAGGGTTAACAAATATTGTGAACAAAGAAACATTGAACTTTTTAAGCCGATTGAAAATAGACACAAGTTTTCTCAAAGAACCTCCAAATCTTTGGCCCGAAAACCCGCATTTTAAAGATGGCTTTAAAAAAGTGCAATCACTTAAAGTCGTAAATGACATGACAGAAAGAGGAGTCAAATTAATAACCGATTTTAATAACCTTTTAACTAAAGATGAGGAAAAAAACAATATGTACTTCAAGTAGTCAGTGAGTACCGAAAATTTGTATCCTGATGCTTCCAAAACTACTTTGTAAATTTCTTGATTAAATTTTTTTAGTAATTACTTCATTAATTATGTATAAAAAATGTAACACGATGTTATTTTTTTTGTTTTTTAGGACGTGTGTGAATTGCGTAAAATAGTTAACATAGTGTAAAATTTTTGACACTATTGAGGTGAATAAAAAAGTTTTCAGCTGTTAAAATTTTATTGGGCTCTGGGACTTGGCTAAATTTGAGTTAATTTTTTTTTGTAGATGGTTTTGTTTTGTTTTTTTTTTTATTAAAAAGGATTTTCATAGCAGAAAAGAGGCAGAGAAAAATATTAAACAATAAGCCATACAGCTGAAATTTTTTTGTTCACCTCAATAGTGTCAAAAATTTTACACGGTGTACTATTTAACGCAATTCACACACAGCCTTAGAATTCTGTTAAATGTTTCGTTTTTTTAAATAAAACAGTTTAAAAAAAAAGTTTCATTTTAAATCGAGTTTGCACTTCAGCTCTTTTTGAGGTAAGTACTGAAAATTTAAATTGATGACAAAATTTTTCTTTTTTAGTAAAACTAAGCAAATTTAGCATCTGAATTACGTGTAGCAACACTACCTTTAATATCACCCCGCATATATATAAAAAGTGAAAATAACCCGATTTGTTTGGGAGCTAGAGCTAATTTTCTTGGAAAAACAGTGAAAAAACAGAGATTTTTGATACTTTGAGCGAGTGTCGGCACCATTTAGAGTTATCCAATCGAGCTGAAATTTTGGTTATCTAAAAATCTGCAAAGGCGGAACATTTTATTGGGTTCCCCCGATTAAATTTCGAAATCGATTTCTTGCGGTCACTCTAACCTACATCCATTTGCATGTCACCTCGCACGCGTGAGTGCGATGGCGATCTCACAGAGAGACAATGAATGAAAACCTTAACCAACATCCTGAGCAGGGATGGGACTTTTTGAAAAAAATGTCGAAGTAGATTTGAACAAATAACGCAGTAGGTAGATTCATTTTTATCGCAGTAGATTTTTATATTTGTATACAATTTCATAAAAATTTACGAAAACTAAACATTTATTTCTTTTTAAGAAAAAATAACAAAAACAGAACAAAACAAAAATTTATGCATTGACTGCATTCAGAAGCACGATCAAACAAAAATAATAAGTTCATAATATTTTTACATGAGATTCCCGTGGAAACTTTCAACCCGAAACATTTTTGTTCGCATAGAATTTAAAAATTTATTGTAAGTTTCCCTCGAATGGAATGTACATTTTTGGCAAAACTAGTTCCTTGTGCGTCACTAAAATTTTAGTTAAAAAAGACCTGTCGACTACCTCACTCATCACCTAAAAAAAAGTTCAAAATACGGGGAGTCTTATGAACGTGAACAACTTTCCCCACGGAACTTATAATAGGGTAAAAGTAAAATTGAAAAATTTATTTTTTTCGGGTGAAATCTTGTTCACATGAAACTCGCTGATCTATTTCAAAACAAAAAGTGCAGTAGATTTTATTTAAAGGCAGTAGATTTGTTTCTTGAAAAAAATGCAGTGGATCTACATTCAATTGCAGCAAAGTCCCATCCCTGATCCTGAGAGTAAAAAACCAGAGAATTCGATGGCGAGAGAGCGAAACACATTCACTAATACACTAATAGTGAATGTGTTTTGCTCTCTCGCCATCGAATTCTCTGGTTTTTTCCTCTCCAGGATGTTGGTTTTCATTTTCATTCATTGTCTCTTTATGAGATCGCCATCGCACTCACGCTTGCGGGGTGACATGCAAATGGATGTAGGTATACATAGATCTTTATATAGATATGGTGTTTGAAATGAAAAAGAAACTTGTTTCCATGTTGCTGTTGTGGATGGCATTTGAGTTTTTTGTGTATCAGAGAAATTTTTTGCTTTATAATAATAATTATAGTTGTTCAGCGGAGAAGCAGGTAGAGGATGTGTTATATGGGTGCATTGATATAATATACTTGACAGTATCCTTTGTGTAGTGTGTATAAAAATATGAGTAGATGCGCAGAAGGATTGATTTTCATTGCTCACTTTTGAGTTGTTCTTCGTTGAGAAATTTTTTGTATCGCACTCGCGCGTGCCGGCTGACATGAAAATGTATTTACATACAATATATATAATGTTTAGGTTCTTATGTGTATGTTATTTGAGGATGGACTCGAGATAAATCTTGTATGACATTATTATCATGGAGAATGCCGCAAAAAGTGTCTCCTGAACTGATTTTTTGAAACTTAGGCCTCATGCTGATTGGACTAAATATTTAGCCGAGAATAAATTTTGATAATTATGATTATGACTGTGTATAAAATGTAGTCTTGAATAAATATAGATGTGTGAATTTGGATAGACCAAACAAACCAATATTATTACCTAATTATTTTAATGCAAATATGTAGGTATATCAATCCAATTTACTTTCAACACCTTTTTAATAAAGATTTTTTAGAGTCACAAATGCAATGAACTCAGTTCGTAACTGAATCGATTTTGTTTTTTATTTACCTATACCTACATTATTAGGAAACAAAAATAAGGCAGCATTTATAACTTATATGTTACATTTTTTTTAACCTTAAAATTAATTTTTCAATTATGTAATCAAAGTTTAGGGAAGTTTTCAAAAATAATTTTCAAGCTCAACACTTTGAAAAAAAATTATCTATTTTTTCAAACTGATATTTTATTTATGAATTCAGATAGGCATTAGCTACTTTTTTGCTATAAATACCATCAAGTGCATTCTTACCACAAATACACTTATATAACCCTTTACCCATTCCCCCGCGAAAATATAACTATTATACCTAAAATGGCAAAAATTCTCTGTGGTAACCTACAAAAAAAACCGAATCCGCAACATATTTATATTATATAACCCCGCACGCACGCGCGAGTGTAGTATAATAAACAATACAACCCAGAAATCAACCTAAATACCTATGGAAATCAATCATTGTGCACAAGCACATGTCAAATGTCAATACACATTTTTACACACAAACAAATGCATACCACATATCTAATCCTTTACCTATATCCCCGCACGAGCGATGTGAATATTACAAAATGCAAAGAATTTTGCTGACACAAAAAAAACCCAAAAGTGTCAACTCCCAAGCGCGGGTGCGACTTGCAAAAAATATCTACTATCTTCCTACTCTCTGCAGCATCTTCATAATTTCATTAATGATTTCTGCCTGCCTGAGTGAGGAAATAGGAAACAAAAAAAAAAGTATTATGTAAACACAAAAAAAAAAACAATATATAACGAGAAAATGAGAGCGCAAGAGCAAGTTTCTTTTTCAATAAATAGAAAAGAACAGAAGGAAAGAGTTCATCAGCGCCAGATTACGCAGTGGCATTCTCTTGAACTAAATTTGCATGTGTGCGTGATTAATGGAATTTTCAAAGTAAAAATAGACACTTTTTCAACAATTTATATTAAAAATACTGTGAGCAAAAATATATATTTTTTTTTTTGAAACTGATTTGAAATATAATGAAAAAAAATAATAAAAATAAATTGTGGATGCTTTGACTGCGCCTTCCTCAAAAACAGAATGCAAATATTGGGTTATTAAAATCAAATTTTTAGTGTGTAAATAAAAAAAATATTTTTTTTTGGCAAACGGGTTGCATGAACAACTTTATTAACTTCTCATTCAAAAATACAAAAACATTTTAAAAAATAATTACGCTTTGCCCCACGACTAAAATGCTAAAAAAGTGCATTTTGACACCTTTACTTCAAATTAACCGTTCAAACTAACTTCAAATTAAATTTTAGAAATTTTATTAGATTCTCCTAATTTCATTTTATTATTTTCTTTTTGTTTCATCTAAAAACACTAATAAACGGTAAAGTTATTCTAAGAAGAGTGAGTAAAAAAACATGAAATTACAACAAATTAACGAAGCTTTTTTTCTAATAAAAAACGTACTGCATGAAAACACATTTGATCATTATAAAACAAAAAAAAAATAAAAAGTTTATAAACAACGGTGCCCCAACCAAAATTCTAATTCAATCTAAATTTGCAGGAAAAAAATCATTTTCGACCTTTATAAAAATCGCACAAGAAATGTTTCTAAAATTCAAATGATGCAAAAAAAATTCGTACGTTTATTACCTTTTCAAAAAAGTACGTTTCATAAGATTATCTTATAAACTGCAAAAGTTATACAACAATAAGTCAACCATCTTCCATTAAAATGCTATGGAAACCCCCCTTAATCGTGGTCAGCGTCATCGTGGTCGTCTTCATCATCATCCTTGTTGTGCATTGTGGCACATTTTTGGAGTCCTGGTGCTCTTTCATCATCGTCGTTGTGCATTGTGGCACATTATTTGAATCCTGGTGCTTTTCTAATCGTCGTTAGAAATGTGGCACATTCTTTTTCATCGTCGTGGGGCGTGGTGGCTCATCATTAACAATAGGTGTGCATTGTGGCACTTCATTTACATCGTTGTGGAGCGTGGTGGCTCATTATTTCATCATGTGTACGTTGTGGCACATTATTTAATCGTCGTTTACGAAGTGGTACATCAAATCCACTATTATTCATCGCATCTGTGCATTGTAACACAATTTTTTGATCGACGGAGTTAACTGTGATTCAGTACCGTTACAGTTACTGTTATTTTGCATCGTGCATCGTGAATGTGCATTGTGGAACATTTTTGGATCAACAAATTGAACTGTGGTTACAGTCTCCGTTATTTTTCGTAGTGTTTGTGCATTGCGGCACATTTTTTGATTGCTGGAGTTAACTGTGACTCATCTTCACCGTTACAGTTACAGCTATCATCACGCCATCATTATCACCACCCCACTCATCGTGTTTAAAGTCACCACTCATCGTTTTCGAACTCATCACTCATCATCTTCAAAGTAATTATCATCATTATCATCATCTACAAAGTCATCATCATCATCATCATCATCATCTTCAAGATCATCAGTATTCTGTATATCATCAAGCATCATAAAATTTAAATGTAGAAGGTACTTTATACACATATATACTTTATGGCTTTTGTAGAAAACATTATATTTTGAATCATTTTCACTTTTTTATACGTATTCGGTATCAATATCATACAACTCACTTTTTGCAAATCGCACTTATCGATTTTTTTAAATCATTTTGTTTTTGGTGGGGAACCCGTCAAAAGTGTGAAAGCAAAAAGTATTCACGGCTTTTAGTATTAGGTAGGAAAGTATGAACAGATAAAAGTATTCAAGGAAAAAAGTATGCGTGACAAAAGTTCGAAAAATGGAAAACTATTATTTTGACTGGGTTTTGATCTGGCAATAGTTACAAAGAGAAATGAGAATTTGAGAAAACAAAAAGAGCGATGGACAATTCTGATTGGTCAAGAAGGAATAAAAAGACGAATTTATTGTTAGATAGGGCTGGGGTCTCAGAAAAAAAGAGAGTATATAGATATTCATAAGGATAGGAGGCCTTAGTTTAATTTTATTTTCAGTCTCGCAGCTGCGATGAGCGAGGCAAGGTTAACCCTTTCGAGCCCAAGGTATGAAAATCAATATTAATTTTTTTTTTAAATTTAACACAGTATTATCGTGTTAAAAACATCACAACTAAGAAATATGAATAGCAGAACTGATGTGTTGTTCAAATGTTACATGTAAGTAACATACACTGCCTATGACCACTAAAAAAAGTCGGAAAACTGAGAAAATAACTTTTTATAGAACAATAATGTATGCTACTTCTTCTAAGCCAAAACACAAAACACTTTCTGGATTAACATTTTTTATATCTTCTTTTCCAAATTAAGACCATATTATATAAAAAAAATTTTTTTGCTAAAAAAAAATGTGGATTTCAGTCCCTTTTTCGATAAAAAAATTAAAAGTATGATATTTGACTAATTTTTTGTACTAACCCAATAACTATGCATTATTATCTTTCAATTAAGCTATCGAAACCTAAAAAATTATTTAATGGAATATTTCTTACGAATTTTTAAAGATATTTTACATGAGAGTAACGCTGGTACCGAAAGGGCGGTTAAGAGTGCGCTCGATTATTTTTTCTTTAAATTAGGAGGAATGGAATATTTGTATGGAAGGTGGACGTCCTGCGGCCAATATTTTGTTATTTATTAATTATGTTAAGATTTACATGTATTGTATAGAAATTTTGTCACTTTAAAGTACCTATACCTACTTCACAAATCCATAAATATCAAATGCAATTTTATATATATGTATTTTGTATAAATGTAGGTATGTAGGTACGGTGAATCACAAGGTATGTGCTAAAAAGATAGTGCATGTAAGTCGGATTGAGACAAAAATTCGTAGAGGAGAGGGAGGCTTCTATTCCCATTGGTTTAGACGGGAGAGGAAGGTTCTTTTCAAAAACATGGCTTAGCTTGGAAAAAACAGTATTCAAAATCAACGGTTATACTCACAACGACGTGCTATCACTTCTTGTAAAGCCAATATTTTTTTATTTAATTTTGTTATTAAATAAAACGGTTTTTAGGAATGATTTTTGAAAACCAGTTTTCCAAAAATGTTTTGTCTTCTTCGAAAATGTTAAAAACAAAACTAGTTTTTTTGTAAGAAAATCTTCTATTTTTGCTTCATCTATCTGCATGGTTATTACCAATTAGCGATTTAAGAAAATACTTAATTTGGTATACCTACTTTTACACAAACATCTAATTGGATTTTCTCTGTTAATACCTAGAAATTTTATTACGGTTTTTTAAGCGTTTAGAAAGTTTTGATATTTTTGTTGGTTGCTCAAATATTAATTTTTAAAGAATGTTCCATTTTTCTTGCACAAATAATTTTTTTCTTTGATGTCAATTTCCTTTAAAAACATTAAAGTGTTTTATAAATTTATTCTTATGAAAACAACAATAATAATAAAAATAAAGTCATCCACAAGTTTACCAGAAAAGTCATAAATTTTGTTATGCCTAGTACATTACATTTTATTTAAAATGCAGTTCATCAAATACCCAGGATATTGCATTGATTCAACTAGGTGCATCATATTACCAACAGTTGTAAGTTTTTTTAAGCATACACTAAGACCTCAGTAAAAATTATCATCCAAGTATTATTGTCAAAACATTAACACTTTAATAGTCTATCCAATATCTAAGAAATAATATTTTTCATTTTCTATCAATATATTCCACCAATGAAAAATCACGAAACTTTTAATTATTTTTTGAGACCCCCACGCCAGAGTCTACTTCTATGCACATTGCACATATTTCTTCTTTTAACCAATAAGGTATCGCACACAAAAAAAAAACCTTTTATTCAAAAAAAAAATTATAATAAATAAAAGAAAAATTTAAGAGAGTAAACGATTAAGGCTCTCTGAGAGAATTCCAGCGAGGTCGCAATGCAAAGTAATTATTGTCAACCTTATATCAAATTAAGGTAGCTTTTCTTGAATTTATTGACATCCCTGGGACTCATTCAAATTTGAAAAGAGAAAAAATGGCGAATCTGATTGAGCTGTGAGAGAAAGAGAATAAATTCCTTGAATAGAAGTAGGGGGCATACATACGGGTCTCAAACAAAATACATAATACTTTTCGCTCAACGTCATTGGTCGAATGTGTACATAGAAAATGTAAGTTAATAAGCTATTGGACAAACTAATTGTGAATTGAACAATAAACGTTGAAAGATATTTTTTGTTGGGGTCGTAAAAATGTTTGGCTTTGTATACATAATCAGGGGTTGAAAACTGTGAAATATTATGCAGGTTCCCAAAAGAAGAATGTTCTTAATAAAAAGAATATTTATTATATAAACAGGAACAATGTTTATTAAGCAAAAGTATTTGATTGAATGAAAAATATTAATTACAAAATTAATAAAACATAATTATCAGAAACACTATACATAAATTTAGTACAGTAAATATATCAAAGTAAATAATTATTGTAAACGTATATATTGTTAAAGACCAATATTTAACACGCCCTCTCAATACAAACGTTAACAATAATAAAATTAATTTAGTTTTCTTAACCCAAGTGCTTCAGTACATTTCGAGTGAACTTCACGACTCAACGGCTTGGTAAGAATATCTGCAGTCATCTGATCAGTTGGTATATGTTGCAACACAAACATCCCAGCAACAACAGATTCTCGAACAAAGTGATGTTTGATGTCGATATGTTTAGTGCGTGCATGAAAAACATGATCATGTGCCAAACACAGTGCACCACGATTATCAACAAAAATTTTTGTTTTAGCAAAGTCCAAAAATCCAAGCTCCAGCAATATACTTCTCAAGTAAATTGCTTCCTTCGAAGCTTCAGATAAACTTACATATTCAGCCTCTGTAGTGGAAAGGGCCACAGTTCTTTGTTTTGTTGATTTCCAAGAAATTGCTGCACCACTGAGTAAGAACACATACCCAGTATACGATCGACGATCTATGACACAATTTCCCCAATCAGCATCAGTGTATCCACATAAGGCTTCTTTCTTTTTTGTATACACAAGCCCAAGACTTGCACTTCCAGCCAGATACCTTAGCACACGTTTCGCTGCTAACCAATGACATTTATTTGAATTGCAAGTAAATTGTCCCAATCTTGAGACAGTATTTGCAATATCTGGCCTTGTCGCCACAGAAAGATACATCAAGGCACCAATAAGCTCTCGATACGGAAATGTTTCCTGTGAATCATTAACTGGTAAATTGTCAAAACTTACATTCTTTTCGGAAGGTGTCGTAACTGGATTGCACTTCTCCATTCCATATTGTTTGAGAAGACTTAGTGTATATCCCTTTTGACATAGTTCAATTTTCCCAGCTTCTTCTTGATTAATTTCCAGACCGAGACAATATTTCGCTAAACCAAGATCTTTAATTTCGAAATCTTCTTCCAAAAATTTCTTAAGTTGTGATGATCTTTTGGCATCTTTCGAAGCAACTAATATGTCGTCAACATATATTAGTACGAAGATTCTTTCGCCCTCAGAATCATCTTGAAAAAGACACGGCTCATTGACTGTAGGCTTCAATCCAAAACTCAGTAACTTTTCTGTGAGTTTGAGATACCATTGACGACCAGCCTGTTTAAGTCCATAAATAGCCTTTTTCAACCTGCAAGCATTGCCTCCGTTTTGAAAACGGTTCAGCATCTTCTTCGCTTGCTCTCCAAAGTTCGATTTTTCCCCTTGTTTAGAAATAATTCTTTGCAATATCTCATGCAACATTTCAGGTACTCTCATCGTCACTTCTTCATTTAATGTTGCATTTAAATATGCCGTCAAAACATCAAATTGCCATACTTTTAGGTCAAACTGTACAGCAAGAGCCAATAGCAAACGTAAAGTTTCTAGTCTTGCAACTGGAGCAAATGTTTGATGATAGTTAACTCCATGCTTCTGACTATATCCTTTCGCTACGAGTCGAGCTTTTCGTCTTTCGACCTGACCATCAGAGTTATGTTTGTTGGTCAAAACCCAACGGCACCCAACGACATCACTTTTCTTGTTGACCTCAACTATTTCCATGGTATCATTTTTGAGCCAACTCATCACTTCGGATTCCATGGCATCCTTCCATTCCACGCTTTCGTCACTGCTCATAGCATCAGCGACACTGATCTCAACAACACCAGCGAACTCTTCACTTTCGTTTTCTGTTTCAGCTAGTATTTGAAGGTTTTCTTCTTCGTTTTCTTCCTTCGATTCTGTTGTTTGAAAAAGTTTTCTTGGACGCCCTCTGCTTCCAGTACGAATTAAACGTGGCCTTCCAGGAGCTCTTTTAAGATCGTTAAGTGAATTTGGTTCGTTTGATTCAGGTTTTTCTTCAGAAATAATTTCATCTATCAATTGACTCTGCTCTGCCTCAACTTGGCTTCGTTCGGGCTTTCCATTTTGCCACAAAATGAACAACTCATCTACTTCAGCAGGACAATCATTCGGAAGTTCTTGTGATTTCTCTTCAACGAATTTCAGATCACGACTATGCACAATTTGACGTTTACTCGGTACCCATACGCGATATCCTTTACTTTCTCGCGGATACCCAACAAAAATTCCTTCAACAGATCTTGCCGCTAGCTTATCCTTGCCTGGATTTTTGTCCAAAATGTGCACCTTCGAACCAAATGTCTTCAGATATTTCAATCGAGGAATCTCTTTATTCCACTTAGCAAAAGGAATTTCACCATTAAGACCACTAGTAGGACAACGATTTCGGATATGAGTTGCTGTTGCTACTGCTTCGGACCAAAATCCAGCATTCAGACCAGACTGTATCATCAAGCATCTAGCCATGTCCATGAGGGTTCGGTTCATTCTCTCGGCTAAACCATTTTGTTGTGGAGTATGAGGAATCGTCAACCTTCTCTTTATGCCTTTATCTGAAAGATATCGATCGAAATTAGCATTACAATACTCACCACCATTATCTGATTGTAGATATTTTATTTTTGCACCAGTTTGCCTTTCAACATAATTTTGATACATTTTGAATGCATCAAAAACGCCACTTTTTTGTTTCAGAAAGTAAACCTCGCACCATCTAGTACTTTCATCTATAAATGTGACAAAATATTTTGCACCACAGATTGATTCCTTTCGAAATGGACCAACAACATCAGAATGGATTACTTTTAAAATCTCTTCGCAAGATTCTCGAGATTTTGGAAATGGTGTTGCCACCATCTTTCCTTTAAAGCACACATCGCACTCAAGTTTTTCATGGTTTTTCGTATTAATAGCAGGAATTCCACCGATTTGAATCAGCTTTAAAATGTCTTTGCTGTTCAAATGACCCAACCTTTCATGCCACTTCAACAGTTCGGAGCAATCAGGTCGGACAACCACTTTTGCGCAATTGAGCTGTTCTCTTACTATGTAAAGATCACCTCTTCTATCGGCAATCATAGAAATTGTACCATCTTTAGCTTGAACAATAGCTAATTCCTTACCAAATTTTACTTCATGTCCCTTATTTGTAAGTCTTGCTACTGAAATTAAATTTGTTCGCAACTCCGGGACAAATAAAGTGTCCTTGAACTCAATCAAGCGAGGACCTTTATTGCTAGCCACAGTTATATGCACAATACCTCTGCCTTTGACTTCGGCTGTTGCATTGCTAGCAAGGTTCAGCTTTACCTTAGGTGATTCATGTAAGGATTGAAAAAGAACTTCATCACCGCACAAATGAGATGTGCAACCACTGTCAAGAATCCATTCCCGATTCGTCTTTGCATAGCACATATTACTTTCGTGAGCATTCGTAAGATAATTTACAGCAAACGAATCATCTGTATTATGCGCATATTGCTTTGGCTTCTTTTTGGGAAATTCAGACTTCTTAGTTTGACACACATTCGCCTTGTGACCTATAATACCACATTTAAAACATTTTACCTTTTTATCGAGAGGTTTCTGCGATAATTCTCCAGACCTATGTTCAGTCTTAAACGCACCTCTTGAATTCTTTACTGACATTGCAATACGCATTCTTCAATAATTTTGACTTTCAATGCTTCAGCAGAAGGAACATCATCGCGAGATTCGATCGCACATCGGAAATTTTCGAAAGGCGGAAGGCTATACAAAAGCATTATTGACAATAAATCACCATTTATGGTCACTTTCATGCTTTCAAGCTTATCCACCGCATCGAAAAAATTTGCCATATGCTCCCTCACATCACCGCTATCGTCTAGCTTTTGAAGCATTAACTGTTTCAACAGCGATGCTTTCCTAGCAGGACCTTTTGAAGCGTAAATTGACTCTAACTTGAGCCATACACTTCGTGATGTTTGAATGAACAAAATCAGGTCAGCTCTGGCCTTTCGATCTTGTTTGCACCATTCTTGAACTGCAGCAGGAGGTACAGTTGCCTTTTCAGATGCCCCCGAGACGTATTCCCACAAATCATTTTTTGTAAGAAGTGCTTCAGCTTGCATGCT
>NC_079134.1:66320745-66539580 GCF_945859705.1 Episyrphus balteatus | reverse complement strand
AAATTAAATTAAATTAAATTAAATTAAATTAAATTAAATTAAATTAAATTAAATTAAATTAAATTAAATTAAATTAAATTAAATTAAATTAAATTAAATTAAATTAAATTAAATTAAATTAAATTAAATTAAATTAAATTAAATTAAATTAAATTAAATTAAATTAAATTAAATTAAATTAAATTAAATTAAATTAAATTAATTAAATTAAATTAAATTAAATTAAATTAAATTAAATTAAATTAAATTAAATTAAATTAAATTAAATTAAATTAAATTAATTAAATTAAATTAAATTAAATTAAATTAAATTAAATTAAATTAAATTAAATTAAATTAAATTAAATTAAATTAAATTAAATTAAATTAAATTAAATTAAATTAAATTAAATTAAATTAAATTAAATTAAATTAAATTAAATTAAATTAAATTAAATTAAATTAAATTAAATTAAATTAAATTAAATTAAATTAAATTAAATTAAATTAAATTAAATTAAATTAAATTAAATTAAATTAAATTAAATTAAATTAAATTAAATTAAATTAAATTAAATTAAATTAAATTAAATTAAATTAAATTAAATTAAATTAAATTAAATTAAATTAAATTAAATTAAATTAAATTAAATTAAATTAAATTAAATTAAATTAAATAAATTAAATTAAATTAAATTAAATTAAATTAAATTAAATTAAATTAAATTAAATTAAATTAAATAAATTAAATTAAATTAAATTAAATTAAATTAAATTAAATTAAATTAAATTAAATTAAATTAAATTAAATTAAATTAAATTAAATTAAATTAAATTAAATTAAATTAATTAAATTAAATTAAATTAAATTAAATTAAATTAAATTAAATTAAATTAAATTAAATTAAATTAAATTAAATTAAATTAAATTAAATTAAATTAAATTAAATTAAATTAAATTAAATTAAATTAAATTAAATTAAATTAAATTAATTAAATTAAATTAAATTAAATTAAATTAAATTAAATTAAATTAAATTAAATTAAATTAAATTAAATTAAATTAAATTAAATTAAATTAAATTAAATTAAATTAAATTAAATTAAATTAAATTAAATTAAATTAAATTAAATTAAATTAAATTAAATTAAATTAAATTAAATTAAATTAAATTAAATTAAATTAAATTAAATTAAATTAAATTAAATTAAATAAATTAAATTAAATTAAATTAAATTAAATTAAATTAAATTAAATTAAATTAAATTAAATTAAATTAAATTAAATTAAATTAAATTAAATTAAATTAAATTAAATTAAATTAAATTAAATTAAATTAAATTAAATTAAATTAAATTAAATTAAATTAAATTAAATTAAATTAAATTAAATTAAATTAAATTAAATTAAATTAAATTAAATTAAATTAAATTAAATTAAATTAAATTAAATTAAATTAAATTAAATTAAATTAATTAAATTAAATTAAATTAAATTAAATTAAATTAAATTAAATTAAATTAATTAAATTAAATTAAATTAAATTAAATTAAATTAAATTAAATTAAATTAAATTAAATTAAATTAAATTAAATTAAATTAAATTAAATTAAATTAAATTAAATTAAATTAAATTAAATTAAATTAAATTAAATTAAATTAAATTAAATTAAATTAAATTAAATTAAATTAAATTAAATTAAATTAAATTAAATTAAATTAAATTAAATTAAATTAAATTAAATTAAATTAAATTAAATTAAATTAAATTAAATTAAATTAAATTAAATTAAATTAAATTAAATTAAATTAAATTAAATTAAATTAAATTAAATTAAATTAAATTAAATTAAATTAAATTAAATTAAATTAAATTAAATTAAATTAAATTAAATTAAATTAAATTAAATTAAATTAAATTAAATTAAATTAAATTAAATTAAATTAAATTAAATTAAATTAAATTAAATTAAATTAAATTAAATTAAATTAAATTAAATTAAATTAAATTAAATTAAATTAAATTAAATTAAATTAAATTAAATTAAATTAAATTAAATTAAATTAAATTAAATTAAATTAAATTAAATTAAATTAAATTAAATTAAATTAAATTAAATTAAATTAAATTAAATTAAATTAAATTAAATTAAATTAAATTAAATTAAATTAAATTAAATTAAATTAAATTAAATTAAATTAAATTAAATTAAATTAAATTAAATTAAATTAAATTAAATTAAATTAAATTAAATTAAATTAAATTAAATTAAATTAAATTAAATTAAATTAAATTAAATTAAATTAAATTAAATTAAATTAAATTAAATTAAATTAAATTAAATTAAATTAAATTAAATTAAATTAAATTAAATTAAATTTTTTTGAAATATTAATTTTTAAAGAAATGGCATTAGTTTGAAAAAAATTATTTCATTCCAAAAAACAAAATTCGTTGAAAAAAGACCATAAAATCGTTAAATTTCAATATTTCAAAAAAATCCTACATACTTCACTAGAGAATAGTATTTTTAAGCTCCACACAAAATTTCAGCCCAATCGGTTAAAAACTGTAGGAGTTAGTTGGTCGCCCGATGGGAGCACAGGATTTTACTATCATCCTGGACTACACCGCCATTTAAAAAATTTCACATCATTAAAAAATTTAACGTTAGCCTATTCTGTTACCTATTAATATACTTAATTAAACTAAACAAACACCAAAAGAAAATAATATTTCTTCTTTGTTTTATACGCTAATGAAAATGACGATCGATTTCGTGGTTTACAAGGTGATATTACCCCTTAAATTAAAAAAAAAAAATTAATATTGATTTTCATACCTTGGGTTCGAAAGGGTTAACCTTGCCTCGCTCATCGCAGCTGCGAGACTGAAAATAAAATAAAATTAAGGCCTCCTATCCTTATGAATATCTATATACTCTCTTTTTTTCTGAGACCCCAGCCCTATCTAACAAAAAATTCGTCTATTTATTCCTTCTTGACCAATCAGAATTGTCCATCGCTCTTTTTGTTTTCTCCAATTCTCATTTCTCTTTGTAACTATTGCCAGATCAAAACCCAGTCAAAATAATAGTTTTCCATTTTTCGAATTTTTGTCGCGCATACTTTTTTCCTTGAATACTTTTATCTGTTCATACTTTCCTACCTAATACTAAAAGCCGTGAATACTTTTTGCTTTCACACTTTTGTTACGGATTCGTTTTTGGTTAGAATCTTTATAAACGCGGGACGATTTAATTTTTGCAACCGATGAATCGGTTGAATTTTATGCGGCCTTTAAGGCAAAACCAGCCACAGCTCATTCGGTTTCGTTGCTCGAAGCATTTCAAAGCGAATTAAAAAGTTGATGGCATGACGTTAAGTTTGCCTATGCGCGATGCATAGGAGACGACGAAGATCTTAAAGATTCACTAGGCGAAGTTAAAGCAAAATATAAAAGTTCCTCTTCAACGTTCTTTCAATGTTCAAGTGACATTGCGGGTTTATTAAAAGCACTTAAGGGGGGGTTTCCATAGCATTTTAATTCAAGACGGTTGACTAATTGTTGTATAACTTTTGCAGTTTATAAGATAATCTTATGAAACGTACTTTTTTGAAAAGGTAATAAACGTACAAATATTTTTGCATCATTTAAATTTTAGAAACATTTCTTGTGCGATTTTTATAAGGGTCGAAAATGATTTTTTTCCTGCAAATTTAGATTGAATCAGAATTTTGGTTGGGGCACCGTTGTTTATAAACTTTTTATTTATTTTTTTTTTGTTTTATAATGATCAAATGTGTTTTCATGCAGTACGCGAAACAGATTTTTTTTTTTTTTTTTATTAGAAAAAAAGCTTCGTTAATTTGTTGTAATTTCATGTTTTTTTACTCACTCTTCTTAGAATAACTTTACCGTTTATTAGTGTTTTTAGATGAAACAAAAAGAAAACAATAAAGGGAAATTAGGAGAATCCAATAAAATTTCTAAAATTTAATTTGAAGTTAGTTTGAACGGTTAATTTGAAGGAAAGGTGTCAAAATGCACTTTTTTAGCATTTTGGTCGTGGGGCAAAGCGTGATTATTTTTTAAAATGTTTTTGTATTTTTTAATGAGAAGTTAATAAAGTTGTTCATGCAACCCGTTTGCCAAAAAAAAAATTTTTTTTTTATTTACACACTAAAAATTTGATTTTAATAAACCAATATTTGCATTCTGTTTTTGAGGAAGGGGCAGTCAAAGCATCCACAATTTATTTTTATTATTTTTTTTCATTATATTTCAAATCAGTTTCAAAAAAAAAATATATATTTTTGCTCACAGTATTTTTAATATAAATTGTTGAAAAAGTGTCTATTTTAGCTTTTTTACTTTGAAAATTCCATTGATCACGCACACATGCAAATTTAGTTCAAAAGAATGCCACGCATAAGCTGGCGCTGATGAACTCTTTTTTTCTGTTCTTTTCGATTTATTGAAAAAAAAACTTGCTCTTGCACTCTCATTTTCTCGTTATATTTTGTTTTTGTTTTTTGTGTTTACATAATATGTACTTTTTTTTTTTTGTTTCCTATTTCCTCACTCAGGCAGGCAGAAATCATTCATGAAATTATGAAGATGCTGCAGAGAGTAGGTAGATAGTAGATATTTTTTGCAAGATCATTATCTTTTGTTTTCAAAAAGGGTTGTTTTGTTCTTGTTGACTCTTGGGTTTTTTCTAACAATTCATTTCGTGTTTATAATATCGCACCCGCGGTTGCGAGTTGACACTTTTGGGGTTTTTTTTTTTTGGTGTCAGCGAAATTCTTTGCATTGTGTAATATTCACATCGCTCGTGCGGGGATATAGGTAAAGGATTAGATATGTGGTATGCATTTGTTTGTGTGTAAAAATGTGTATTGACATTTGACATGTGCTTGTGCACAATGATTGATTTCTATATTTAGGTTGATTTCTGGGTTGTATCGTTTATTATACTACACTCGCGCGTGCGTGCGGGGTTATATAATATAAATATATCGTTTTGTTTTTCATAGTCTTTGTTTATATGTTGCGGATTCGGTTTTTTTTTGTAGGTTTGTAGGTATAATAGTTATATTTTCGCGGGGGAATGTGTAAAGGGTTATATAAGTGTATTTGTGGTTAGAATGCACCTGATGGTATTTATAGAAATAGTTTTGAATAGGTGAAGATGCTCAGTATGTTTCCTTAGCAAAAACAAAGTTTTTAAAATTACACCTACTGAGGAAACAAGCAAAAAAGTAGCTAATGCCTATCTGAATTTATAAATAAAATATCAGTTTGAAAAAATAGATCATTTTTTTTTTCAAAGTGTTGAGCTTGAAAATTATTTTTGAAAACTTCCCTAAACTTTGATTACATAGTTGAAAAATTAATTTCAAGGTTTAAAAAAAAGTAACTTATAAGTTACACTGGTCAACAAGCTTTTTGCCACAAGAACCAAAATATACTTTTCTATATGTTTTTGATATGCTGAACTCGAATCTGAAGTCAGAAAATGTTTATTGGCCTCCGTTTTTGAAATATTACCGTTAGAAAATACCGAAAAACGTCATTTTGGCTGTTTTCGAGGTTATGTTTTTTATGTGGGGTAGTTCCTTATGAAAAAATTTGTAACGGTTCCTATAAGAACTGGTTTTATTCTTTCAAAAAATGTTTAAATCTTTCCGATATCTTTTTTACTTCCCGAGATATTTAAAATTTAAGGAGTGGTCTTTGACTCAGAAATAGCACTGGCCAAACAAATTAAACTTTTTTTGCCACAAGAACCAAAATATACTTTTTTAAAGGTTTTTGAGTTGCTGAACTCGAATGCGCAATCAGAAAAATGCTATTGGCAACAAATTTGTTTATAATGAATTACCCCACATAAAAACAGAAGCTAGAAAAGAGCCAAAATGACGTTTTTCAGCATTTTATATCTCAAAAACGGAGGCCAATCAAATTTTTTTTGACTTCAGATTCGAGTTCAGCATATCAAAAACCTATAGAAAAGTATATCTTGGTTCTTGTGGCAAAAAAAAAGTTCAATTTTGTTGACCAGTGTTATTAATGCTGCCTTATTTTTGTTTCCTAATAATGTAGGTATAGGTAAATAAAAAACAAAATCGATTCAACTGAGTTCATTGCATTGGTGACTCTAAAAAA
This sequence comes from Episyrphus balteatus, assembly GCF_945859705.1. NCBI lineage: Eukaryota > Metazoa > Arthropoda > Insecta > Diptera > Syrphidae > Episyrphus > Episyrphus balteatus. The sequence goes on along the minus strand of NC_079134.1, from coordinate 66,533,428 downwards.
ATCTTTATTAAAAAGGTGTTGAAAGTAAATTGGATTGATATCGAGTCCATCCTCAAACAACATATAGATAAGAACCTAAACATTCTATATATTGTAAGTAAATACATTTCCATGTCAGCCGGCACGCGCGTGTGCGAGATAAAAAATTGCTCAACGAAGAACAACTGAAAAGTGAGCAAGAACCTGAAAACCAATCCTTCTGCGCATCTACTCATATTTTTATACAAACTACACAAAGGATACTGTCAAGTATATTATATCAATGCACCCATATAACACATCCTCTACCTGCTTCTCCACTGAACAACTATAATTATTATTATAATGCAAAAAATTTCTCTGATACACAAAAAACTCAAATGCCATCCACAACAGCAACATGGAAACAAGTTTTCATTTCAAAAATAAATAGGTATACACTCCAGAAATCTTTCATGAAAATATTGAATTTCAAACCAGTTTTCGTCCACAAACACCATATCCATATAAAGATCTATGTAGTATACCTACATCCATTTGCATGTCACCCCGCACGCGTGAGTGCGATGGCGATCTCACAAAGAGACAATGAATGAAAACCATAACCAACATCCTGAGAGTAAAAAACCAGAGAATTCGATGGCGAGAGAGCGAAACACATTCACTAATACACACAAATGCTTTTACATGAGATTTGACTTTGCTGAAAAAGGGAACCCAGTCTTAATGCAAATCCTAAAGTTTCTAATGATCCAGGGGTACAAAGAACTCTTTCAAACAGTGAACTTTCCCACAACATAAAAGTCCCTGCTTGCGATACGCAAGATTTTCATGGCAATTGTTTATATAAACCATTCAAAGCTTAGCGATGTACAAAAACTTTTTCATTTGCGGTCTAAAACAAAGGACGCAGCTTTTAACATCGTTAATAAATTCGGTTTAACCGATAATAATTTTCACTTGGCGTGGAATGCTTTAAAGGAGCATTATGAGAATAAACGAATTTTAGTTAACAACCAAATACAGATTCTTTTAAATCTAAAACCCATTTCTTTCGAATCCGGAAAGGATATTAAAAATTTGCAAGGTAGTATCAACGATGCATGCATGATGCATGTTCGCACTTAAGGAATGCAATCATTACCTTTCTTTGTGCATCTCGACTCCCAGATACGACACTTAGTCTATGGGAAACATCTTTAAGCAAACCAACCGAAATTCCTTCATGGGAAACTATGAAAACTTTTTTAACAAATCGGTATCGCATACTTGAGAGTGTTACTGAGATGAAACTTAACTCTCATAAAAAAACACAAAGTACCAAACCTGTAACGTCACAAGTTACGAAATTTAAACCACTTTGAAACTTTCATATGTAAGTCGTTCCTGCATGTCAAGTATGCAGTGAACAACATCCACTTCGCACCTGCCCAATTTTTTTAAAAATGTCTGTTGATGACAGGCATCAAACAGTGCGCAAACATAAATTTTGTTTTAACTGTCTTGCAATTAATCACAATCTTAATCAATGCAAAAGTACTAGCACCTGCCAACGATGTAAAGGCAGGCATCATACGTTACTTCATTTTGAAAAAAAGGTTCCATCCTATAATGGTAACTCACAAAAAAGTTCGACTTCTTCACCTTCACTTCACGGTTCTTCTTCACTTCACGGTTCTTCTTCACTTCACAATTCTTCTTCACTTCACGGTTCTTCTTCACTTCACAATTCTTCTTCATTTCCTAATTCACCTTCACTTCCTAATTCAACTTTATATTCTGATTTACCTTCATCTTCGGGCATTCCGCCACCACAGAATATCAATACAACTATACAGTCCACTCAGATCACTAATCATAACGTCATGTTTACTAAGTCTTATCGCCAAGTTTTACTGGCAACAGCTTTAGTGAAGATAAAACATCAAGGTTCAGAATTTGATCTTAGAGCTCTAATTGACCAAGGATCTGAAGTTTCATTCTTGTCAGAAAAATTCCAGAAGCTCATAGGTCTTCCCACTGAAAGTACTCAAGCCAATATATGTGGTATGGGTTCAACTGTTACTGCTTCCGCTTCAAAACTTTGCAATTTTACTCTCATGTCTAACTTAAATAACTTTGAAATAGAGAGTCGGGCGTTAGTTTTGAAAAAACTCTTCCTTCCAGCAGTATCTATGGATCTCGATCAAACACATTGTAATTTTAACTTTTTCCTTTTCAACCAACCCACAATGTTTATCCGTGGTTTCTACAACCAAACGCGATGTTTTATCAGCCATCTCAAGATTGTATGGTCCTGCAGGTTATATCCGATTTCTCGGAAGTAGGAAAAATCACTATTCCTCGTTGGGTGGATTATTCCCCTTGGACAAAAATGCAACTCCACGGTTTCTCGGATGCCTCCGAAAAGGCTTATGTAGCCACTGTTTATGTTCGGGTCCGTCATGATTCTTCGTTAGTTACATCTCATTTATTATAGGCCAAATCAAAAGTTGCGCCTGTTAACATACTTTCACTTCCTCGCCTTGAACTTCAAGGTGCATATCTTCTGTCACGTATGATTCGAATACTACTCAACCAATTTGATTTTTTAAACTATATCCCTATTCATTTGTGGACTGATTCCACAATTGTTCTTGCGTGGCTTAGCAAGCCACCAAGTACTTGGAAAATGTTTGTTGCTAATCGAACTTCAGAAATAATAACTAACGTTCTTGATGTACAATGGAGTCATGTTCCCTCTGCTGATAATCCCGCCGATTTGGCGAGTCGTGGTATCTCCCCTGGAAAACTTAAATCAAATCAATTAAGGTGGACCGGACCTTATTGGTTACAAGAACCAAAATTAAACTAGCCCTCACTTCAGGAACATGATCCTCCGGATGAATCAGTCCTTGAACTTAAATCAATTTTAAAACACGTAAATGTTGCACTGCAAAAAATCGAATTCGAAATCAAAATTTTAAACAGAACAGAACAGAACAGAACCGAATATCATACGATATCCCTTTCTCATGAAGAGATCAAGTCTACAAAAACAAAAAGTATCCAATTAACTCAAAAACAGTATTTTGGAGGTGAATATTTTGCCCTCATTCAAGGAACAATAGTACACTCAAAAAGTAAAATTTTATCATTAGCCCGTTTCTTGACTACAACCAGGTAATACGTTCATAAAATAGACTGTCCAGGCTCAATTTATGGGTGCCTTACCTGCAGAAAGAACAGTTTTAAGCTTACCATTCACCAACACTGGCATTGACTTTGCTGGTCCCTTCACAATTCAAAACTTCTACGGAAGAAAATGTCGTTTAGAAAAGGGCTACGCATGTCTCTTTGTCTGTTTTTCCACAAAGGGTATTCACATGGAAGCAGTCAGCGATTTGTCCGCTGCTGCATTCTTGGCCGCTTTTACACGCTTTGTTTTTCTTCGTGGACTGCAGGCAACAGTTTTTTCCGATAACGGAACAAATTTTGTAGGTGTATCTAAGTTGCTTATTTCAGATGTGCAGAAAGCTGTTCAAAGTTATCCGGCCGACTTAGCACCCAATTTTCCAAAAATTTATTCCTCCTGGCTCCCCAGTCCCCACACATGGGTGGTGGTGGTCAAAAACAAAAACAAAATTAAAACACTAAACTTTGAATTTTTATTATTTTTTATACAAGTATAAAACACTGATTAATGAATTTTATGACTTAATGGAATTTTTCCCAATGAACTGCACTAAAATATATCTTGTATAATCTATTTTCTTTTGCTAAGTAAAAAATAATATGTAAAAACTCAAAACATTATCTTCAAAAACAAAACAAATTTTGAATTGTTCAATTTGGATATATTAAACCTAAAATTTTTGTAATGTATAATATAAGTTAATTTCAAATCAAAACTATGAATTAAAACATATAATACTGTAAATTGAATTTAACTTAATTGAATGTACGAATTTGGTGGTTGTTATGATTGAATTGTGAACTTTCTTCTCTTTACAATTGCAAATAATATTGCAAGGCGGGCGGTAATGTGTAACTACGTTCTAACTACGTTTTAACTACGCTCAACTACGTAAAAAAAGTAGCGAAAACGAAACTGCAAAATGTAATCGTCTTAAGGACATTGTGTTTGCACCTTGCATTTTTCAATTCAATTCAATCAGTTTCAAGTTCCATTCGTTCAATTCAAATTGCATCATTCAATCATGCAACCACAACCAACTTCACTCAAAGGTGTCATTCATATTTCATTCTTTTTTCATTCGACACACAATCAGGTCTCCATTTGCTTTTTCCTTAAAACTATTGAAATCTTAAATTAAAAAGTATTTTATTTGAACTATTTATAAACTAAAAACTAATCTACAAAATAAAACATTTAATTTATATAAAAAACCAACAAAAAGTGTGTCAGCATTTTCATTTTCGGAAGGTGGATTTGCAACAAATTTAATCTATTCGGCAAGTGCCACCGATTATACAATGGATAATAACGCTTATCAAGATATTTTAATTAATATTTAATAACAATAATATTTTTTTTGTTGTGTTTTTTTTTTATTCGTGATTTTTCAAGTGTGGATAAAAAAAAATAAAAACAATTTTTGACTTTAAACAAGATTTTCTTTTTTACACCTAAAAGGCTTTCTGGGTTTTTAATGGTTTAAGACTCAGTAAAGTGTCCTCTAACGGAAACAAAAATCAGTATTGCCCCGATTTTGAGCGAAGTACTCAAAATCATGTTTTTTAGGTTCATCCCCCTGTATCAAAAAGCGCCAGAACAAGCTAATTTGATAACGTTTGCTTAAGAATACAACAACTCCTTGGCTTAGAAGAGTCCACAGGAGAGCTGGAAATTCAAATAAAGGAAGTTGCAACAGTCTTCCATAACACTCAATCGGTTCATGAGCGCTAACGAATCATGGCTGAATTCTAATCTTAGTATTCCTAAGGCTATAATTGATTGCATAAGTGGTAACATCAGTTTAAAATAAGAAATCCTTCTCAAACCAAAATTATTTATACATTTTAATATATGTACGTTCTTTCTTTGTTTCTATCTGTCTCTCTCTTGTGTTGTCACAGCCAATAGTCTTAATCGCCCCAGTGCTGATAATTGTCTGTGCTTCGTATATTTTTGTACATTGTACTGTGTAAATGGTAAAAGTAATTATAAAATTTAACCACTTTAATCAGCATTGGAATCCTCTAATTTAAAAACTGTTTAATCAGAGGTGCTTAAATTTTGACGCAGAAAAGCTTTTAAGTGTGTTTTAGCTAAAATACATGTTCTTGGCTTGGTTCGAATTGACGGGCTTGTAAAAAAGGTCATATTGGCTGTCTAAGAGGCCTCTCACTTAAAGGCTATTAATCCTGGGCCATGCCCACAAGTTTTCCTCCCTCAGGAAAACTCTCAGGCTATCCGAAGCACATTAAGAGCACTTCAAATTAACCTGAATGACGCGCAGCATGTTTTTTATAATAGCAGACACCATCCTGGGAGATCTTCTAGATAATTGCCTAGAAAAATTGACAACCAAGCCAAAGGTATTGACCAAATATGTAGATGACATTTTCGCCATCTTTAAAGTGGGAAATCATGAAGAAACGCTCACGTGCCTTAACAGTTTTCTTTACAAAAAACTACAATTTACGGTTGGAAGAGAAACCGATAACCCACCTCATCTGGAAGAATTATAAATTTCCACTCCAAACACCCAAAACAAATTATTTTCATAACTGCCAGAAATCTTATAAAAAGAGTTCTCTCGATTAGTGATTTGGAAAACCATAAAGATAACAAAAATAAAATCCGAAATATATTTAAAAATAAGGCATTCCCATTAAAAATAATAAATACTTTAAATAATCAACACGAAAACCAAAAACAACACACACCAAAAGAAGAAAAAGAAAAGCCGATTTACAAATCCTTCACCTACATCAAAGAAATAACGGAGAGGTTAAAAAACGCACAGCTTTTTCATAGAGAAAAATACAAGATAGCGATAAAATCCAACTACACAACTGCACAATGTACACAAATTTAAAAACAAAAATCGATAAAATAGAACATTCGGATTTACAAAATCAATTGTAACGGCAACGCTGACAACAAAACAAAAATTCAAAAATAGACTGGCAGGACATAAGTCCGACATAATAAGTAATGCACTACAGAAGACAGCCCTGGCATCACATTGTAGGGGAAAGTGAGGCAGTTTTGAACACGGGGCACATTTGAACACTGCATATAACATTTTAGTATATCAATCTTTTTTAGAAGTATTTCGATATTTGAACCCGTCAACCCGTCGTTATCTCGACTTTCAGATTTATAGGTGGAAGGTGATTTTTATATTGGTTTTGCATTATTTCAGTTTTTTAGTTGTAAGAGTTTTAAAAAAATTTGGTATGTGATTTCAAAACGCAATACAATTTTTGTTAATGGTTAATGAATTTTAAACTAATCAACGGTGAATTTTTGAATGAATATATTAATGTTAATTATTTATTCAACATTTTATGTCGTTGACACAGTTGGGGCAGTTTTGAACAAGTATGGTGGGGCACTTTTGAACATGTTCAAAACCGCCCGAGTAGTTTGTATCAGACATTTTAAGGACACTTGAATGTGTTTTTTTTAATAAATCGTAATGTTCTTATAAAAAAAAATAATGAAACTTGCATTTGTGGGCAAAATTAAAGAAAAAATGGGAATATGTACAACATAATTGAAGATTTAAAAAAATGCCTGAATTCTTCAAGTTCTGCTAGACTGTTCTCGATGAGAACTCGATTATATGTATACCGCTTAAGCGTAATAGAAATTAAAGTCAAGCTACCTACACCAATTAATGCTCCCGGTACATGAAGAACATCCGCTTTGTTAACATTTAGATTTAATGTCTAGAAATATATCTATATATATTGAAAATAAATCTATTTTACTCTGAGAAGCATAAATGGTATGAATATCATTTTTCTAAGATATATTTTAAATGAATTTTTCTTGGTTTTTGTTTTTCTTTTGAACTTATAAATGTGATAAACTGATAACTATAGTTTAAATTTTAATGTTATTTTTTCTGAGTTTTTATTATTTGTTGGTTAATTGAATATGATATAATAATCAATTTGGAGTTTTTGTATGTTCTTATTAAAAAACTAATAAAAGTTAAGTATTATTTATTCATAACAACGAAACTAATACTGCTGTTCAAAAGTGCCCCTTCCATGTTCAAAACATTTATATATTATGTATTTTTAAAATATCAAAATATAAATAATTTGTTTCACTAACCAAATGTTCTTTGAAATCGAAGTTCAATGTTACTGTTCATTGTTAGTAAACTTTACAGATCAAGAAAACGATCATATTTCGTTCAAGCTGTGGCGAAAGCAAAAAGTGTTCAAATGTTCCCAACTCTCCCCTACACAACATAACCACTCTGCGAACCATAGAGGAAGGAATATCTAGAGAGCCGACTCGTACCCCCCTTGCCTAAAACACCCGCAAATTTAATTTCAGATAATTGGTATACATCTCTTATTTTTCTCTTGTTTTCCTATCTGTGAATACGTGTGAAAGCTATAATGTTCCTTTCACCAGTAGATGTCCTCACAAATTTTGAATTTAAACATGATTTTGGTTTGTACATGAACTTGAATAGCTCAAATAGTTCACTCCAGACACCCACCTTTCAATAAATATGTACAGAAATAAAAAAAAAAGGTTCGTGTTTTGAATTTATTATATTATTTTTTTATGAATTAATTCCTCTACTGAGCACTTAAATTGTTTTTAATCGTTTTGAGTTCAACTCCACAGTTGAATGTGTTGGTGCCATTTAAAATGCACGGGAAAACTACCACATATAAGCACTGTGGAGTTTTTCCTCTCATTGCAGCTTGTAGGGTGGAAGAGAAAAACCAACCGAAGTCGCGTCTCTAGGTATTCCTTCCTCTATGCTCCGAACTTTGAAAGTGTGCAAGTACTGCAACGATAAGAGCATCAGAATAAGAGAATGATTATCGAAACATTACACAATCATCAATGCAGAAAATACAATGAACCGACGCACAGTGGGACGAATGTATGGAAAAATCGGCATTTCTAATATCTTGTGTTTTGAGTGACTGAAACTACGCAAAGTTGAATTAAGACGTCTATTTACACCTAAATCTATGTATTAAACATGAAAACCAGATAAATGGAAACATTTTAGCCAGGAAATTCATTTTTATTTAATTAAAAGAGTTGAGCAGCGAACTATTTTTTTAGGATTTTTTTTTTATTATTATTTTTTCTTTTCTTTTAAATAATTTTAATTTATGTAAAATGAACTAATAATAGTATAGATAATAAAACACTATAATTTGAATATTCAAACAAATAAGAAAATAGGTAATAAAATAAAGAAACAAAACTTTTTATTCATTGTCGATTTCGGAGGTATAACTTAAGTCGTCCGGGTTAAATTCTAGGGGAAAACTAAGATCTATATAATTTTTTGATGAATATTGGTATATATCTCGATCATAATTTGATATATGTGAACTTTTTGACCGGAAATTTGACAACTGCTAAGAATTTTTGCATTTTTATAGAATTTGATCCCATCATGTTTGATTAAAATGGTAAAATGTTATAAATAATATTGGTTTAAAGAGCATTTTTTTGTTTTATCACTTACGCAATCATGTATAGCTTAAGTTATATTCAGATTAGAATTCAGCCATTATTCGTTAGCGCTCATGAACCGATTGAGTCTTCTAGAAGACTGCTCCATCTTTTACTTTACTTTGAGGCAATAAAATTTAGTTACTTCCTGTATTTGAGCTTCTACATCTCCTGTTGACTCCTCTAAGCCAAGAAGTTGTTGAATTTTCAAACAGAACCTATCAAATCGTCTGAGACAAATGAGACAACTTTTTTTTCACTCCACCCTAGTGTCCATTACTAAAAAAATCGGGTGTCCACTACTGAAAAAATGGTGTCGGTAACTAAAAAACCGGTAAGGTATTACATTTTTAATTTTGACATTTTTAAGGAATTACTAAATTATTTATGCTTTCATTATACTTAAAAACCATTTCTTATAGTTTAATTAACCATTTAAATAATTAAAATTGAAGCAGTGTAGGGAAAGTTATGAATTTTCAAACACAAACTATCCCTTCAGGGTGTCGGTCACTGGGTACCTTACCCTATATAAATTAATATTTAACTATAAAAAATTTTTTGTTTTGTTGAGTTTTGTTTTTATTAGTGATTTTCCAAGTGTTTGTAGATCGATCAAAGAAGTTTTAGAGGGTTCACAAGTCACTTGAAAAAAAATGAAAACACCATAGAGGTTAATTTATGGAGTTTTTTGAGTTTTTTACTGTTTTACTCAGTTTTTTTGATTCGAAAAACATGTACATTATTATTTATTGTTCAATTTTCATTAAAAAATTGCAATTTTATTGACTTAAGGCCCTTACTGCAAGAATCCATGGGCGGCGAGCACTCCCAACCCCCATGATCCAGACACGTAAAAACAAAAAATAAAGAAATTTCTTAGACAAAAATAGTTTTGGTTTTTTGTTAATTTCTCGAAAATGACAAGATGTTTTTGGATGCGGTTTTCTGTTTTTCTTTAAAAACAAATAACAGCATCGAATTTTAAAAACTTAAGTAGTACTTATTTACATAAAATTTTGAAAAAAAATAGTTTGAAATTTTTTTTCTTCAAAATTTTGATTTCGAAAATTAATTTTTCAAAAACTTTGCCAAAAAATGGCCAAAAGACGAGATTTTTGGCCTTACAGAAAGGTATAGCACGTTATTGTAAGTATAACCGTTGATTTTTAATATTTTTTTGTTTCAAATTAAATAATTTCTTTTTTAAATTGCCCCTCCCCGCTAAACGAAGGGGAATAGACCCTCCTCCCATACGATTTTTTTCTTGTCTCGACCGAACCTACACGTTCTAACTTTTTGGCACATTGCTCCATCTCTTTTGAAAATTGCTCCCAGTATATTACTTCCAACAAGCATGTACATTTTAAAGGGCGTTGTGAACCCTCAAGATATCTTTTGATCGGGCTGAGATTTGGTATGCTCTTTTTTGATGACTAATGGCACCCGTCCCTGTTATGTAGAAGAAGAAAAAAAAAAAAGTGCAGTTTCACCCCGCCCTAATGGACACCCATAGCTTAGCTGCATTTACACTCTTGGTTTTATCGCCGCCGGTGTGTAAGATGTCCGTTTTTGAATAAGAACCGAGCAACAAGACGGTTTTACTACTCACATTCTCTCGTTGTACGGTGTTAGTTCAAGAAGGAACATCGTACACCGGTGATAATACTGAGAATGTAAATGCAGCTAAGCACTCAACTGCATTTAATGGACTTTGCAGATCTTCGTCTTTGTTTTGCTTCTGTTTTGGCCTTTTTAAATAATAGCCTGAAATGTCGAAGCCGACGAACACTCAAGTACTTGAAAATAACGGTTTTAACCTAGCTTACAGTTCAACGCATAACAAAACTTAATTTTCAATACCTGGGGTCGAATCACGGTAAAAAAAAGGTAGGTACAGATAGCGTTCATACGTTAACAACCGTGTGCCGTGATTCGACAACTGTTCTCTGTTCTACTTTAGGTGGGCTATTCTGGTTCTGTAAAAAGTTTGATGAAAATAGTTTTCATCGATTCTGATTCAGTGGAAACATGGAAATTAAAGTCAAAATTCTATCACATGAAAATAATTTTCTCATCGAAATATTTTCTGTGAAAAGAACAATACGTACCTGCCATGATAACAAAAAAAAAAGGAGCTCGAGCCCACATAAAAAGATTAGCAGTCGAGCAATACAAACAACCGTTGAACTACGTACCTACATATATCAAGACACAAATTTTTATGGAAAAAGGAAATACATCCTTTTTCTAAACAAGAAAATTAAAAGTTGCCATAGAATACGTCAAAATATATTTTTACGATCATACGTTAACGTTTTGACTATTGCCGTACCTATTTAATCAGTAGAAAAATGTAGGGACAGGTAGCTGTAAAGCAAAAATGGAATGATAAAATGAAAAGTCGAATGAAAACTCCGATGGTGAAAATTTTTTCATTTAATTTTTTCACAGAACCAGAATAAGGACCCAGACAAAACGTTACATGCCTTAAAATTAAAAAGAAAGATTACTGAACACAAAGAAGATTTGACCTCAAACTTGAAGGTGGAAGTTTTCTTTGTAAATTAAAAGCTTCTATGCGTGAACTTAAGAGAAATAAAAATAGGCAAACAAGGGCTAAGTTTTTAGCGTGTGCATAAAAATGATTGTCAAACAATACACACACCTTGCATAAATCGAATGAACCGTTTTCAGATGCCTTTCACACTTTTTTAAAGTAATTTTAAACAATCGAAAGGAAACCCACTTTATAAACTTATTTAAAAGCGCTACGCGATGCTTTGAATCTTTGGTTTTTTTTACACGGTGAACTGTAAACTAGGCCTTAGGAGCCAACAAAAAGTGGTTTGAAAATAATGGCAGAAAAAGAACGGTGTCCATAACTAATATCATCAAACGTGCCTAATTGCTGGTGGAGTAAGACAAATTACAACCTGATTTTCACCACCAAAAAAAAATTAAACTAGACAATGTTTAGCACTCTATAACTTTTGCACTAATTGGACAATAGTCCAGTGCATTTATATTTTGACCCAGCAGTTTGTACCACCCCCAAATTTTTTTTGCTCATTCGATAGAGCACTGGCTGAATATCATTACCCTGATTTTTCGCACTCGTGAAATTCACCTTTCGGCCGCCATCTTGGATTTTAGTTTTTGTTGAATATCTCGATTTCTATTTATCCTACATAGAAGTTGTGTATACAAGAAACGTAGGCAATTAAATTTCGCGTCTTTTATATTAAGAACAATTTTTCGATATTCTGAATATTAAAAAAGTTACAAGCCAAAAAAGTAAAAAAAACCGAAAAAAATGACAATTTTAAAGTTTTGAGCACTTTTTATCAAAATTATGAAAAAACGTTCCGATAAAAGATTATTCACCTTAAAATTCTCTATAACTCTGCTCTACAACTTTTTTTTCTATCTCTATAAATACAAAAGTTATTAATACTTTTTTGTTAAAAAAAATACCCCTTTTTTACGAAATAAAGAGACTTAAATATAAAAAAATTGTAGATCCCGAATTTTCTCTTGTAAGATAAAGCTATAAAATACTAACTAATCATTTAAAATTCAAGATTTGGTAAAAAAAAAATTTAAGAAAAAAGTAAAGATAAAAAACACAAACAAAAAAGAGCATTTTTAACAAAAAAAGTATTAATAACTTTTGTATTTATAGAGATAGAAAAAAAAGTTGTAAAGCAGAGATATAGAGAATTTTAAGGTGAATAATCCTTTCTGGAAACGTTTTTTCATAATTTTGATAAAAAGTGCTCAAAACTTTAAAATTGTCATTTTGTTCATTTTTTTTTACTTTTTTGGCTTGTAACTTTTTTAATATTCAGAATATCGAAAAATTGTTCTTAATATAAAAGACGCGAAATTTAATTGCCTACGTTTTTTTGTATACACAACTTTTATGTAGGATAAATAGAAATCGAGATATTCAACAAAAACTAAAATCCAAGATGGCGGCCGAAAGGTGAATTTCACGAGTGCGAAAAATCAGGGTAATGATATTCAGCCAATGCTCTATCGAATGAGCAAAAAAAATTTGGGGGTGGTACAAACTGCTGGGTCGTCCATATATGAACATCCTAAATGCACTGGACTACAACGCAAATAATTTTGATGCAGTTAGAACCTAAATATATTTGTACAAAAGTACCGCAATAATATTCGATCTTTTTATTTATTGCTATTGGTCCTCCCACTGTGCGACGATGTCCATGACGATGGAGGATGTCAGCCCACAATACAAGCATCTGTTAGAGGGGAAGGGAACTAAAAGCTCTTAATATATGTATGCTGAGTTGTATTTGTTTTAATTTTCATATTTTCTATAGGCATGTTACTTGTAAATTTTACTTTGTTAAGTGGAGGCTGGCTTTTTGCAGCTCATTTATAGTTTTTGATTTTGTTTTGTTTTTACTAAGTGCAATATAAATGTAACAAGTGTAAGTCTACTATTGTTTTTTTGATGTTTGTAACAAATTTGTAACCAATTTATCATTGTTAATAAAGATTCCTTTGCCATCACCTGAATATGTTCATAGACATGATCGAAACGTTGCGTCATGACAAAAATATATATTTGTACTCATGGACATAAGGCCCATTTTTAAAAACATATAATTTCCATTTCTATTAATGTCTTTGGCTCGCTCAAAATATAGGAAGAAATCGAAGAAATTTGGATTTTTAGAGATTTTTGAAATATACTTTTCTTTTAAACTGTTCCGTTTGGATACAAAAAAAAATATATTAAATATTTGTAGGCTTTCTCGTGAAAGATAATTCAAAGAAAAAACTTTAGGTAAGCTTATATTTGTTGAAACTGAACACTTAGTAAAGAAGCAGCGAAATAATAAGCGAACCAAAATAAATAATTTTTCATATAAAATCGATTTTTTCTTAACAACTTCAACCAATTTGAGCGAGCCAAAGACGAACGATATTGTAATACTTTGTTACATATTATTAAACCATAGACCCTAATACAACCTTTGACCACTATTACATTGCAAAATTAGAGCACTTTTGTTCGGCCATACAAAAGTGACACACTCTATTGCTCAGAAATGCTAGTGCCTCCAGCATTATCTGAACAACCGACTATGATTTCCTGGCTCGAGGTCAAAAGTTCATCCTCCATAACGGTTGTCATTTTCGTCTATTTTAAATTGATATAAGTATAATGTATATAAAAATTGAGTTCCCACGAGTAGGCCGGTAAGAAAAGGTCAACCCCTGTAGAGCCGATTACCGGGGCAAGGCAAAAAATTATGACGGATCCTGCCAAGGCATCCGATAGAGGTCTTTCGCGACTTGCTTGTCCCCCGGCCTTCCATTTCTTAATGAAAACGGTCACCCTTGTATAGATATGGTAAAATTGCATTTCTGGTTGTTTAACTATCGAGGAGTTAGTTAAAACACAGCTATGCAACTAAGCTAATCCCCATTCTTATTTTTTTTTTGTATTTTCGGTTTCCCCAACCTAAAATTCAAACCCTCAAGCTGAAATCTCCAGCAGAAAAATCACCAAAGAGAGAATCGCAATGGCAAGAATCTTTCTGTAAAAATCTCCAAAAAATTATGTTCGTGGTGAACCACGCGATTAAATCGCGTGATTTAATTGCTACTACTCCCTTAGTTAATTATTTTAACTTTCTAACGTCACAGACGGCATAATAGTTTAAATACTTTCAATATTAAAAACAAAAACAATATTAAATACAAATATTTAATCCGTGGTTCAGAAATTTGTACCTTAAAGGTGCAGTTTTAGCACGAGTTCAATCACGAGTATCTTAAAATAGCTAAAGTCATGCTTCAACCAAAATTGATCCACAGCTAATCCGCCGAAATCGGAGAGTTAAATTCCTGAACCGAGGCTGACCCACGTTTGTACAACTGACTGACCCACGTTTGTACAACTGGCCCTAAGTGCTTTACTTTAGTGAATATGTAGTTAAATAAATAGGAGCGAAAACATACAAACATCTGTCAAAACCCTTCAATGAAATTACCCTTATGTTATACCATTTTCCATTTGCTTTTCAGATTTTTAGGTTTAATTCCTAGATTGTTCCTTGTTTTCGTTTCGCATCAGCAGCGTACTAGGCTTTACGAGAAAAATAAAAAAATTATGTTTGATATGTCGTATAGGTACCACATTGGGCTGGTAAGTTTACTCCTTCATTGAGGGGCGATTAGAGAGAACCTACTCCACTTTAACATATGTATCATCCATGGGAGACCGCTCTAAAGAAAAGTTTAGTGGTTGAAAAGCTCTAAGCTTCATATATATTAAGAATCGCATTGAATTTTTAAGATGGCCTTTCTTTACTTTATAAAACTCATTATTTTAAAAATACATAGAATTTTTGCTAATATTTCAATCCTTACATACATTTCAGATCTTGAAACATATATCAAAAGCCAAATAGAGGGCGAGCTATCGGATATAAATGTAAACATTCTACAATACAATTGCAAATTGCTACAAAGCTACTCCGCAGTAAGAAGTATGGATGAAAGCAAAACATCAATTTATTACACTCCACCAGATGACTGTCTTATTGCTTCTAATTTACAAGTATCGCCAATTCATATCAACTACATAGATGAGAGCCTAGAAATGAATAACATAAGTAGAGTTTGCCCAGATGAGATGTTGTCTAACACTATGTCTACTGAAAATGAAACTGCAGCTGAAAGTTTAGTTGTAACTAGTAAACAAAAATCCGAACCATTTCACACTATTAAGCCCAAAGACATTAATTTAAACAAAAATCCTTTAACAGTCAAAAATTCAAATTCATTCCCTACAATTTATAAAATATTAATGAACGAAGACGGTTCGGTTGTTCATCAATTCTTAAGCAATATCTCCAATGCCGGGAATGATGAGAAAGTCAGTGACACAGATAAGATACAAACGACAAAAGGGGATTTTATAAACTTAAAAATTAAAAATAATAACGTTGTATAAGAACATTGTTCGTTAAATAAATCAAAACTAAATAAGGATAACTATAAGAAGGTAGTTTTAAGATGCAAAACTTGCTTTATGCAAAGTTACCTTCGTATTACGCAGGGGCCTGTTTCAGAGCTACTACATTAAAAACTACATCAATTACATCGGCTATATCAACGACTAAGCGACTCATTAGATTTCTCAAACAACTTTTTATTAGAACATTTGTACTATTTTGATCATAAAAAAGTTTTTCAAAAGGTTCAATGGAATTCAACTACTGACTTATGAGATCAATAATGTACACTGATGGAAAAGCCACCATAAAACAACGTGAAATCAATGAAAACCACATTGATTTAACTATTATTCGGAATGATTTTGCGTTGAAGATGGACATTTTAAAATCAACGTGGAAATTAGGTTAATTTTTGATGGTTTCGATTCTTAAAGTCCCATAAATCAAAGGAGTTCAACTTTGAAACAACGACGTTTCAACTTCAATTTATTTTTCCCTCAGTGTAGTTGACTAAATGTAGTTGCACTGAAATAGGACCCAGCTGATGGGTAATTTGTGTGCCGAACAAATTTAATCAACTCGATCCTTTATCGTTTATGAACTCAGGAGTGAACTATGCCGATCCTTTTACCATTAAATTCTAGCGTGGTTTTACAGCATATCATCGGTCTCATAAGGAAACCTCGTAACCTCGTTTTTTTGGAAAATGACTTTTGAATGCAATTTTTTAGAAAATATGTCAGCGGAGCTACCCAGAAAATTTGAAGTCATTCCGACTACTCTAAATAGACTTTAATTCGAATTTTGTACAGCACTTTACTCCCAACTACGCTGTTGTTTCTCTACTCTTTTGTCTCTCCTGTAAAATTTTGATTTTGGGAGTTACGAGGTTTCCTTATGAGATCGACGATATGCTGATTTGTTTGTGAGTTTTTTTTTAAAGCACTCGCCAATCGGCTAATTCATTGGAACATTCTCAAAGTGTGGTGCAAGGATTTCGGTGGCGTTGGCATATGGAATATCTTACTATAAGGCTAGGCGCATACATGCGATTTTGATCGCGCGATCATTCAGTCGCAAATTAGATGACAAGAATTTCAATGACTGTAGACACAATTTTCAAATTTTTAATCGCGGGAAGCATGTGTGTTCAGAGGCATTGAAATCCATGTGATTCATTTTCGCGACTGAATAATCGCGCGAATAAAATCGCATGTGTGCGCCTAGCCTAAGATCCAAAAAAGTGGGCGCAATCGAAACCTAAGGCTAGGCGCACACATGCGAATTTAGTCGCGCGATTATTCAGTCGCAAAAATGGATCACAAGGATTTCAATGCCTGTGAACACACATGCTTCCCGCGATTAAAAAATTGAAAATTGTGTCTACAGTCATTGAAATTCTTGTCATCTAATTTGCGACTGAATAATCGCGCGATCAAAATCGCATGTGTGCGCTTAGCCTAACCTGGAGACATGGTCGTGATAAAAGAGACTAATCTTCCTGATAACCTTCACATGCTTAAGTGGGAGAATTCACACCGGGTGCAAAATAGTATTGTGTGAGTTGCCACTATTAGAACTGCAAATGGTACTTTCGTTTGACCTATATTAAGGGTTGGTGATGAATGACCAAAACCCATAATCCCAAAGAGAAAATCCCCAAAGCCAAAATTTCCAAGATAAACCTGGGTATAGACAAAATCTCCAGGAAAAAATCTCAAAAAAAAAAAATCTCCGAGCGAAAATCCCAAAATTTCAGATGCGCAAGTTGTGTATCAAGCAATCAAATCGCGCGCGATTTACGTTTTATGTGGCCGCAGAAAGAAAAAAAAAACTTTTTATTTATTTTTTTTTTATTGGGCTACAGGCCTCTTACGCTTTATTAATTTATACTAAATGCAACAAACTAATAAGAAACCAGAATGATCCGCCGTCCAAGCGTCGCTGCGATCATTGGGGTTACATACGTATTATTGGGCTCCTCTGATCGGTTATGCCTTTGCTTTTATAGTCTTTTAATGCTGACATTGCATTTAGTGGGTGATTGAGCTGTTGACCCTTTATTGCTGATGCAGCACTTATTGGTTGGAAGTGCTGTTGACCGTTATTAGCCGATGCTGCACTTTTTGGTTGATCGTGCTGTTGACCCTTTATTGCCGACGCTGCACTTATCGGTTGAATTGTAGTTGCTGCTATATCATATGTAACTCCTCCTCGGTTTGAGTAAGAATTCTCCTGAATTCTATAATTTACTTGTTTTACATTGTATGCTTTATTATACATTTTATTGCAGAAATAGGTTATGCTTACTGCTATACAAATAATCATTATAATCATGCTAATGTTTATTACATATGATATATTTTTATGAAATCTTAACTCATTAATTTCTTTTATATTTTCAAAATTATTTAAAACAATATCATCAAAAGTGATGGTTTTCTTAAAAGAAGTATTAAAATTATTTTCGGGGTAAAAATATTTTTCTTGAACAATTGTTTTGTTATTATAAAAAATTTCTTTTAGCAAATATATTTGACAATTAAAAAAATTAATAAGATAATTGTTGTTTAATACAATTTCTCTGTCATCACAATTATGTTTTAATTTTTCTTTGTATGCATTTTTTACAATTAAAGTTTCATCATCTATTATTTGTATTTGAGTTTTGTTGTTATGTCTCAATTTACAATCTTTAGTTAGGATACAATGTTTGCTTGGTTTTAATTGTTGCACAGTTACATCATTTTGGTATACAAATGTTTTATTATTAATTTCTATTATATATTCGTTTTCGTAATCAATTTCAAAATGTTTATCATTTGGTAAAGGTAAAATTAACTTTTGTTCTACTGTTACATAATTTCTTGAAATTTTAATGGCGATTATGAGAAATTTGTTTTTGTATTCTAGTATACCCATTTTAATTAATTTAAGTTTATGCAAATCAATTTCATATTCATTTAGTTCTTCCAATGTCAATATACTGGGGTGTATTATATTATATTTTGCTGATACAACATTATCTTGAATTTGATTTACTTTATTTTCTATAAAACTTAATTTTGTCATTTGATCTAAAAATAATTGGTTTTTTACAATTTTTGAAATAGAATTTTGTATTCTGTTATAAGTATTCAGTATTTTTTCTCTATCATCTAAAATTGTTTTTTTTTAATGTTTCTATCGATTCATTAAAATTTTTATTTATTTTAATTTGTTCATTTATTGCATCAATTGCATTATGGCTGTTTTCTTCTGATATACTTAAATAGTTCCAAATTTGTTCCCTATCTTCATTATCCATGGTTCCGAAGAGCCATCTTTCTACGTTTCCGACTACGTTTATTAAACCTCTTCTAAATCTTCTCTGTTCTTTAGGGGTAATCGACTTAATTTTTGCTATAATTGTTTCTATTTCTTTAAATATCATATCTTTGTTTTCGATCTGTAAGTGTTTAATGTTAGTTTGTATGAGTGTTATTGTGTTCAGAATTTCTTCTGGGTCTATAATATGTAGAATTGTATTTGTTTGGTTAGTAATTTCTAGATCTTTAATTTTTATTTTTAAATAACCTGTTTGTTCATTAATTAGTGTTGTTTGAAGTATGCCGTGTGTTGTTTGTGTTACTAATAGTACTAGGAGCATTATTACCTGAAAATTTATAAGGTCTTTTAATATTGCTAATGTGTACGTTATTGAGATTTTTAATTTTATATCTAGGTTGTTCTTTATGTCGAACATTTTTGTAATTTTTGATTGGTCCTACTTCTCTTTCTTCTGAATATGTTTCGCGTTTTTCATTAAGTTTGTTAATTTTCTTAACTTTCGTTTGTTGGATTTTTTCATAAAGTACTAATTCATCAATTTCTTCTTTAGCTATTTTAGGTGTGGTTTTTATCGTGGAATGATAAACTAATTGCAATTTCATTTCTATTGATAAATCTTTTTCTTCAATGCCTGTTATTTTTTCTAAAATAGTTGAATGCAATCTTTCAATATCCGCATTCCCTGTGTGGCTATTAGGTTTCGTGAAGTGTATTTCGACCTCGCTTCTATTAAGAAAATCTAAAATATGTTCTGATTTGAATTCGTTATCTGATATTATTTTTTTTGGTTTACCGAATTTTGAGAAATGTTCAATAATAATTGCTTTTTTACTTCTCCAATTTCTATCGGTTATTACATACCCTACTGCAAATTTTGTAAGTTTGTCGATTATAGTTAGAAATGCTTTTTTCTCAATGTGAAATATATCTAAATGTTTTATTTCATTTTTATGTTTTGGGGTCTCTGTTAAGTTATATTTTGGTTTAATGGGATTCCTATCGTATTTTATTTCCTGACACTTTTTGCAATTGTTAATTACTATCTGTATTTGCTCGTGAAGTTTAGGAAAACAAATTTTTTCTTTCAGCGTGTAGTATGTTTCGTTTATACCACTGTGCATAGATTCTTTAGTGTGATAGAGGGAAATCTGTTTGTGAATCTCCTCCTCGGTTTTGATTTCGGCTGCTCTTTTAGTACATTTAATGAATTTTATTTTGTTGTTCATGGAGAATAATTGAATTATAACTTGTTGAACTTTATTAAAGTCATGATCTTCTACCTCAGAATATATACCTGTTGTTCCTTTCTTAGTTACTCTAATTAGAACATCTTTTATTTTGTCCACTCCTTCAAGAGGATTCAGATATATAATTCTACGTTCATGCAATATTTCTATTTCGTTTGTTATTATACTGTAAGTTAGGATTAATTGCGTTTTATATTTGTTAACAATTTCCTCTTTTATTCCTATATGATCTAAATGCTGTTCCTCGACTGAATGAATTGTTTCCGTAAGCTCCATATTAGATTCTGAATCATTATCCTCGTTTATTTTGGGAGTGTTTTCTAATCTACTTAGGAAATCTGCTACTTTATTCTCTTTCCCTTTTAAATATTCGATTTCAAAATTATACTCTTGAAGTTTCAAAAGCCATCTTTGATTTCGTTGGGAGAACTCCTTTCCTTTATATTTGCTATTTAGATATTTTATTGGAATATGATCAGTTACAATTTTAAAATGATTTCCATATAAATATGGTCGATAATAGTTGACTGAGTAAACAATTGCCAGGAACTCTTTATCTGTTACACTGTACTTTTGTTCTTGTTTATTAAGGGTTCTGGATACGAAGCATATCGGGTGCCCGTTTTGAGATAGAACAGCGCCAATGGCATAATTGCTTGCGTGCGTCTGTTGTAACTACAAAGGGTTTGTCATATTCAGGATATTTTAAAATTGGATGTGAAGTTATTAAATCTTTTAGGTTTTCGAATGCTGAAATATATTGAGGGTCTTTAATATTAATTGTTTCACCTTTTTTCAAATATCTTATCATAGGATAAGCAATCTTAGCATAATCCCTTACGAATTTTCTATAGTACCCAGTCATCCCTAGGAAACCTTTAAGTTGTTTCTCTGTTTTTGGTATCTTTAAATTATCAATTTCTTTTACTTTGTTAGGATTTGGTTTGATCCCTTCCTTAGTCAAAGTATGACCGAGAAATTCAGTATCTCTTTTCATAAAGCTACACTTATCTGCTTGTATTTTAAGGTTATGATCTTGTAATTTTTTAAATATTTTTTCTAGAGAATGCATATGTTCTTCTAATGTTGTAGAGAATATTAAAATATCGTCTAAGTAGACTACGCATATTTTATTTATATAATCACGTAAGATATTGTTCATAAGTCTCTGAAACGTTGCAGGTGCATTCTTTAACCCGAATGGCATCCTGATGTATTCATATAGACCCGCTGGAGTAACGAACGCTGTCTTTTCAATGTCTTCTGTTGCAACTAAGATCTGGTGGTAACCTTTTGCCAGATCTAATGTGCTGAAGTACTGTGATTTCTAGACTGGGCCAAAAAAATTAAATATTTTTTTTTTTGAAAGTTACTTCGAAAATCTTGTTCAGGATGATGAAAAAAAAATTTGGTGAAAATTTGAGCCGTTAAAAAAAATTTTAAGAGGTCTATCATCGGTGTTTTTTATTTTTATACATGATATGATGTTTTACAACAGAACTGCTAGAAGATCAAAGTAAAAAAAATTTCTGTTCATTTTTTCTAATATAAAATTAAATTTCCTACAAAAAAGATCTAATTGAAAATTTTCGTCAGACGAGCCGTATTCGAGTAATTAAGCTTTTTAAATCGAAGTGTTTTTTCAATTTGACTGTTTCACTTTGGAATTTTGTGATGAGCAAATAAGTGAATAGAAAAATAAAACCTCGACAG
Source organism: Episyrphus balteatus (assembly GCF_945859705.1). NCBI lineage: Eukaryota > Metazoa > Arthropoda > Insecta > Diptera > Syrphidae > Episyrphus > Episyrphus balteatus. The sequence continues at coordinate 66,511,478 of NC_079134.1, read as the reverse complement.
ATTCTTATAGGAAATTTAATTCTCTACAAAAAAGGTCTTATAGTAATTTTCCCTAAATTGAGTTCTAAAGAAGTTATTCACGATTTAAATCGAGAAAAAATTAAAAAATCAATTTTCAATTTCAAAATTTTCTAATTCACTGAAAATTCAATATTTTCAAATTAGCAAGATGTATTCTTGTAGGGACTTAAACGTTCTATAAAAAGTTCCTTGGCAGCAAATTAATTGCTTTAACCGTTAAGAAGATATTCGTATCAAAACCAATGCCCACTGATTTCAATAGTTTTCTTATGACAAGTATGCATTGCGATTTGAATACGATTATCTTCTAAACGGTTAAAGCAATTAATTTGCTGTCAAGGAACTTTTTATAGAACGTTTAAGTCCCTACAAGAATACATCTTGCTAATTTGAAAATATTGAATTTTCAGTGAATTAGAAAATTTTGAAATTGAAAATTGATTTTTAATTTTTTTCTCGATTTAAATCGTGAATAACTTCTTTAGAACTCAATTTAGGGAAAATTACTAGGAGACCTTTTTTGTAGAGAATTAAATTTCCTATAAGAATCTGTCGTGGTTTTATTTTTCTATTCACTTATTTGCTCATCAAAAAATTCCAAAGTGAAACAGTCAAATTGAAAAAACACTTCGATTTAAAAAGCTTAATTACTCGAATACGGCTCGTCTGACGAAAATTTTCAATTAGATCTTTTTTGTAGGAAATTTAATTTTATATTAGAAAAAATGAACAGAAATTTTTTTTACTTTGATCTTCTAGCAGTTCTGTTGTAAAACATCATATCATGTATAAAAATAAAAAACACCGATGATAGACCTCTTAAAATTTTTTTTAACGGCTCAAATTTTCACCAAATTTTTTTTTCATCATCCTGAACAAGATTTTCGAATTAACTTTCAAAAAAAAAAATATTTTATTTTTTGGCCCAGTCTACTGATTTCCCTAATTTATCCAATATACTGTCTATATTGGGAATTGGGTATTTATCATCTACGGTTACTTGGTTCAACTTTCTATAATCAACGACAATCCTGTATTTTTGTATGCCGGTATTGTCAAGTTTTTTCGGAATAACTCTATTATTGGTGAACTGTAACGACTGTTACTCTTTCGAATGATTCCTTGTTTCTCCATTTCTTCCATCTGCCTACAGCCTACGTACTTCGACTTCATGTTTTGGTGTATAACTATATAGTTTAGAGTTAATTTGTTGGTCTGTGGTAGTTTTTATTTCGTGAACTACTGCACTAGTGTTTGTTAATTGATCGCCTTCTTTGAAAATCAATTTTTTATATTTATTTAAAAGCTTTTCTACAGACTCTTGTTCTATTTCATTGAGGTGATTTGTTTGAATGTTACAAACTTCACTTATTTCCAACACATTAACTTCTTCAAGTAATGTTGTTAAGAATGGAAGATGTATACCATTTACTAAAATAACTTCCTCATTTTTTAAGTCTATAGTTTTTGCATTGTTCCTTATCCAATCCATTCCTATTAGGAAATCGTAAGGTTTATTTAATTCTACTTTTGTCCATTTCATTCTTGCATTGCAAGGCTGATTAAATTGTATTGGACATTTTGTTTTTACTTGTGCTGTTTCGTTAACAATACCATTAATAGTATTAATTTGAATTGGTGTATCGTTAATATATTCGTAAAGATTTGAGGGAACTCTAGTTGAATTTAATAGGCTAATGGTTGATCCTGTGTCAATCAATGCTATATAATCTGTTTTTTCAAAAGTTAATTGTATGCACATTTTTCTTGCATCCGAGGCGAGTTGATAAAAAACTCGTGATTCTCTATTTGATTGGTTTCTTCTTTATTACTTAAATAGTCTACTTCCATAGGTTCTATTCTAGCCTGTCTTGATCTATGTTGACCTGAATTTTGAATGTTTTGGGGATGGTTATTATACCCATTATTTCTAGCTTGGCCTGATGCATTATTATTTCTTATTTGTCCTGTCGGGCTATTCCCATTAGGTTGATTTTGATAACTGTTATTGTTTCTATTAACTTGATTTTGATTCGTATAGTTATTGTTTCTATTAGGATATTGATTAGTGTAATTATTGTTTTTAAAAGGATTTTGATTAGTGTTAGTATTGTTTTTATTTGGATTAGTGTAATTGTGTCTGTTGTTTTGGAAATTTTGAGAAGTTGTGTTTTGGCATTGATTTCTAGGTTCAATGTTGTGTGTTCTTTCTGATCGTAAATTATATTCATCCTGACCTGTATATTTAAACAAAATTGTTCTAATTTTTGATAAATTGTATTCATTGTAAATCTCTGCAGCTAAAGCTCCTGCTGTTACATCTTTTATTTTTAGAATTAATGCACTATTTAGACAGTTAGCAATTTCTAAACCATTTTTATTGAATGTTGCACATTCTGTTATATAATTAATAATATTTTGTATCTTATCTAATAATTTACTTATACTATATACCTTTATACTATTAATGCTTCTCAGGATTGTTGCTTCGTCTTTGGTTGGCCGGAAGTGTATCTTCAGTTTTTGCTTGCATTCCTCCCACGATGCTGGTGCTTCAATTGCTAGGAAGTTCTTTGCGATTCTTCCGATTTTCTCATTGTAGACAACAGCAAACACTTCGTTAATATTTACCGGTCCAAATTCTTCTATAATTTGGTCTATCGTCGCGATAAAAGAAGGTAACGTGCCTTGCTTTCCCGTAAAGTTCTCTATATATTTTAAACGTTTTTCTATTGTAACTCTTATGTTCCGCACTGCATTATTCTGACTGTTTAGAATTTCAGTCAGTGTTAGTAGACATTGTTCCATTATAGGTTGTGCCATTTTGGTTTTTTAATTTTTTTAAAGTGATTATTAGATTCTTACAGTCACTTTATTATAATCACAGTTTTCACTTCGATAACACAAGGTTTTTGGTTTCGGATGCGATTATTAGCTTCTTAAAGTCACTTTATTATAATCACATACACTTTGATAATCCGTGGTTATTGTTTTTTATTGAAAAGTTTATTTCTAAAACAAAACACTGAGATTTCTTTTTTTTCGTTTCAATATCCTCTAATTTAAATTATAGAGGACAACCGACTGCGCCATTTACGTTTTATGTGGCCGCAGAAAGAAAAAAAAACTTTTTATTTATTTTTTTTTTATTGGGCCACAGGCCTCTTACGCTTTATTAATTTATACTAAATGCAACAAACTAATAAGAAACCAGAATGATCCGCCGTCCAAGCGTCGCTGCGATCATTGGGGTTACATACGTATTATTGGGCTCCTCTGATCGGTTATGCCTTTGCTTTTATAGTCTTTTAATGCTGACATTGCATTTAGTGGGTGATTCTGATTGAGCTGTTGACCCTTTATTGCTGATGCCGCACTTATTGGTTGGAAGTGCTGTTGACCGTTATTAGCCGATGCTGCACTTTTTGGTTGATCGTGCTGTTGACCCTTTATTGCCGACGCTGCACTTATCGGTTGAATTGTAGTTGCTGCTATATCATATGTAACTCGCGCGATTTGATTGCTTGATACACAATTTGCGCATCTTCATTTTGGAAAAACCTATTTTTACTCATATTTAATTGTATGCTGTGATAACTTGCCTCAAAAGATTATGCTTAGTTCAACTCGCTGTATCCTTCCAGTATATTAGAATCATGGTTAAGGCACACGAATGGTAGGTCAAACAAAGAAGGTTCAAGTCACGGTTGTTTACACAATTTATTTTTTCTATTCCGTTTTAAAAGAAGAATCTTTATGATTTCAAAATTGTCGTGTTTAGTTCTGATTTTACTTTGGCTAACAGTGTTTTTTTATCATTTTATTGCTAATTGGAGATTTTTGGGAATTTGGAGAAAATGGGAGAAAAAATTATTTATTGGAGATTTTGTCCATTGGATGCCTTTCATTTTCTGGAGATTTTATCCGATTGAGATTTTATTTTTTGGAGATAGTGTAGGTTTCCCCTATACTAAAGCTTACGCTATTCCCTGCCTACTGAATCATCATTCATCATATTTATCATTAATGTTTGAAAATATTCACTCATTGTACTTCGAATAATTTTCTTTAAAGCTAGGCGTACACATGCGATTTTAGTCGCACAATTATTCAGTCGCAAAAATGGATCACACGGATTTCAATGCCTGTTAATACACATGCTTTTGAAAACTGTCCCATTTTTTTGGCGACGCGATTGTCAAAAATTAAAACGGAACAAACGGACTAGCATAGTTATGCACACACTTGCGACTAAACCAAAAACGACTAAAAAGTAGCAGTCGCAAAGAGGCCAAATCATGCGCACGCATGCGATTTTCAATTACTCGATTTTTAAGATTAAAAAAATTATTTCAAATGCGAGCGCACAGACATGCGATTTTAAAATCGCGTTGTTTATAAAAAGGGATCTGGTTCTTTTTTTGGTGCTTCTTTTTGTCGCACATAAAGATGTATCAAATAGAAAATAATGCACCTGTGTGCACTTGCGACCCTTGGAAAATTTAGTTTTGGTACAATTGAGGAGGTGATTTCCAAAACCAGCTATCTGACCTGAAGGTAGTTTTGAGTAAAATGCCAAAAACCTTTACTTCGTAATACAGAAGATATAGAGCAAAATAATCTTCTAAAAATTTATTCTTTACGAAATTTTAATAAAATTAAAGTTTTCAAAATAAATATATCTTAAGTCCTTATATTGAAAATTCCTTATTAAAAAGTCGGTATATCTGCTTTTGGAAGTATAATAGAATTATGTCTTCTTTTGGAAGTAAAACTATTAAAAAAATCTTCTTTTGTAGGTAAAATCACGATTTTTTTTAAATTTTTTGTAAATAAACCTTTATCAATGTCAGTATTTTAGTTTATAACAAGACACAAAAATACATGTTTATAAATGAAATTGAATTAAAATGCGTTTCTGGATCGCACGTACTTGCTCTTGTAATTTGGAGTATCTATTTTGGTTATTTGAATAGCTCTATATTTCATTTTTTTAAATTATAAGAAATACCAGTCTGCAAATTTTGAAAAAAATTGGTACGAAATAAGCTTAAAAACAAGTCAGTTTTCTCAAAAAAAACAACACCGCCATTACCATTATCCAAATTTTTGAGAAAACTAAAAACACAGATTCTTAATATTATTTACTAAAACCCTTAAGTACACAAAATTTAATTAAAATAGTTTGACCGTTTAGGTCCTAGCACGGTGTACAGATGGACGGACGGAACTAAGTAATGACAAAAACTACTTTTGTAACTCCTCCATCCTCGTTATGTGGCATTTTATCATATCCCGAATTGATATTTTTTATACTGAAGAGGCCTTATTGGAAAGAACATTTTGCATAGGCCATTTTGGAAAAAACATTTGGTGTTTAATAGGCTGATTTGGAAATAAAGTCGTTTTTTGACATTGAATACTCTATCTCTGTGTGCTGTTTAGAAAATTATTTTTGATTGAATCAGACGCGCGTTGAAAAGACCTAAAAAATGACATGCATAGCATATCTCATTTTCCGATTTTTTTCCGATAGCTGGTTTTGGAAAGCAGCTCCTCATATTATGGATTTTACCAGAAAGTGTTGTGTAGTGGCTCTTTTACCAAAAACGTAAAAGAGAGTACTGGGTTCATTCTCTAAGCGACAGGATTATAAAAGGGTAATTCCATAAAATTCATTAACACCATCAGAAGTTTACTTACTACTTTAGAATGAGTAGGTATTAAATGCTTTGGTTAAATATTGGTACTCGCGGGGCCTAAAATACGATACAAAAATACAGATTGGAGAGAACCTATTTCGCCTGAAAGAACGTTTATCTATAAAAATAAGTTTAATATGAAACATATATTATCTATAAAAATAAGTTTAATATGAAACATATATTTTTTATGCTGCAATCATTCTTAAAAATACTTCTTAAACTGTGAAATTCACTCGCTATAATTATATTTCAGAGATAGTATAAAATATCGAATTATTCATCGTTTATTTAAAACGCTTCTATGGGCTCACCACACAAATAAACCACGTTAAAATTTTCGTTTTTTTTTCAGTACGATTACACGGTGTTACAAAAATGAGGTTTCAAAATATACGCGGGCGGAGACCTATCAGGTTTTGTAGATCTAGTCACACTGAATACGAAACGGTATTTGAAAATCCCCTAACACCCCAAAATCTGGAGTAACGTGCAAAAAACGGTTTTTTGGACCTTCACCTATTGAAAAAATTCTAGCTTCGACAATTTTTACCCATTTTCGATTACAGTTTCTGATAGAAGATAAATATACCTTTTCAACAATGTATAAAACATGTAACTCGGTTAAACCACCTAGAATTTATAAGCTGTCAAAGTTCAAAAATTCCATTTTTTTCGTCATTTGCCCAACTTCGGATCAATTTAAAGTATATGTTTTCAAAACAACATGCTATTTAAAAAATATATTCTAAAAACATATATATTTCCCAACCAATCGAGGTATTTTTTTTGAAAATCACTTAAAAATTGGCTTAGAAAAAAAAATTTTTCGATTTCAATCCAGATACAGAAAAATCGAAAATGGGTAAAAAATTGTCGAAGCTAGAATTTTTTCAATGGGTGAAGGTCCAAAAAACCGTTTTTTGCCCGTAACTCCAGATTTTGGGGGTGTTAGGGGATTTTCAAATACCGTTTTGTATTCAGTGCGACTAGCTCTACAAAACCTGATAGGTCTCCGCCCGCGTATATTTTGAGTGTTACACCGTCTTATTATTTTTTTATTATTAAAAGTATTTATTTGGCCTCCAACACTAAAAGGTTTTTTAGGCCCTGATTCATTTAAGTAATTACATTTCACTTAATGCCCATTCTAATACTTATATTTATAAAGGAAACATTTTTATTTTTCATTTAAAACTAAAACTGGCAACACTGGTCCCATTAAACTAGTTTGTGTTTACGACTGTGCTCTCCATCTTTTAATCACATTTATTATTGTTTTGTGAATTTTAATTTATCTAAACTATTAGATTCCCTGAATAAGTGAATATCTATGTACCTAATTAGTATTTGATGGTAAATTTGTGTTTATTCTGTGCAATTTTGTAAAAATAAATTACATAGTTGGTAAGATAATTTTTTCTTCATGTTCTTTTCCTCTAAATTGAGTGTTTTTTTTTTTTTTCTTTTGTCCACCTACAACCTACATTCATACACCCTTGTATTAGTATTTGTACTGTTTCTTACTTTTATATTTTTTTTTATTTTAACCAGTATTTTTTCATAATTATGCTATTTTCCTACTTAGCTAGCTTATTTAGTGTTTTAAATTGCACTTTATTTACTTTAAAGTCTTAATGATTTCATTTTTCTGCTCTTGTTTTATAAGCATAATAGCGCAAGTGGTAAACGCTCTGTATTAAAGAGTTTCAAGTCTTCGAAGACGTGGGTTCGATTCCAACTGACTACCAAAACCAAAAATATTTTTTTTTATTATCTCATTTTTTTTCTCGTCGGTTCGAATCCCAACGAAAGCCTTAATATTTTTTTTTTTTATTTAATTTTTAATTTTTGTGTCTTGTTTTTAATTTAGTTTTTAATTTTTTTGTTTTGTTTTTAATTTAATTTTTAATTTTTTTGTTTTTAATTAGGATAATTTTCAATAAGATTTATTTTTTGTAATTTTTTTCTGCTTAAGTAGCTTTATAATGGTTTGTTCAGCTAAAAATTGCCCTGAGGGTCCTTCTTCATCCCTTTTTGCATGTTTTGGAACATGTGGTAATCTGTACCATGCAAAGTGCATCGGCTCAACTAATGCATTTATTGAAAAGATTGTAAATTCTAAGTTCGCTTATTGTAGTTATACTGTACGGATTGTCGAAAACTTTCACTTTCTCAACTGGCATTTAAAATGTCTCCTTTAAAACTGACATTACAAAACTCTCTAAAGGATTCCAAGAACTGCTCAATGCTTTCAACATTGCAGTGTCTAATCTAAGTTCGTTTTCTCTCACCAATGAAATGATAGACAGCTCGACTTCTACTTCAACTATTGAAGAAGATCTCCTTGCTCAATCTGGATCAGGTAGAACTTTTGAACATGTACCTAAGGGTAACAACAACAAAAATAAAAGATCTCGAGACACTTCTCTAAATGTTAAAAATTCTGGGCCACCCCCTAAACGAACTAATATCAGTAATATTATTTCCGATCAACCTGTTCACATAACTACTCTTCCACCGGTATCTGTCAAGGACGTAGAAACTCCCGTCATTAATAATAGTATTTCCGATACAAAGCCTATCAAAGCAGTTTCTAAACCAAGATCCATTTTTATTAGTCGCTTAGACCCAGAAACACTTCCAGAAGATATTATTTCTTACTTAGTAGCTAAAAACTGTATTCCTTCCCATTCCGCAATTAAATGTTCAAAAATAAGTAAGCCTGGTAGTTTTATTTCGTCTTTCAAAATTATAACAAATCCGAAATACTTTGATTCTATCTGTGATGTTAACATCTGGCCATCAGAAACATTAGTAAAAGAATTTAATAATAACAATAAAAAACAATCCCATTCAGCCAAAATTCCATCGGCAAAAAACTCAAACGGCTCACCCTCTTTTACCAAAACGTAAGAGGGCTCCGTAGTAAAACAGCAGATATTTTTAGGAACTCTCAAGCATTCCCTCATGATATTTTTATTTTGACTGAAACTTGGCTTAATTCAAGTTTCTTGGACACAGAACTTTTTTCTCAAGAATTCTTAGTTTATAGAAAAGATCGTCATATTGGAGTTGCAAAAGAACTAGGAGGGGGTGTTCTCGTTGCTGTACGAAATAAAATTGTTTCTTCACCCGTTTCTTTCCCTTTCAAACTTTCACTTGAATTAATTTGTGTGAAGCTTTCTTTTGAAACTAGATTCGTATACATTATCAATGTATATATTCCCCCAAAAAGCTCGAACGTTTTTTATACTGAACTTTCTATGACAATAGATTATATAATGGACTTGTCTTGCTCCAATAGCAACATTTTACTTGTAGCAGATTTTAACTTACCACACATTGATTGGATTCTTTCTGAAGATGAGTCCTGTCAAGAAGCTTCTTTGACTTCTTCACAAACTGAACTTGCTTTTCTAGATAAAATTATTACTGCGGACTTACAGCAAACAAGCTGTATTAAGAACTCAAAAAATCGAATTCTCGATTTGGTCTTTTCTTCTTGTCCTAGAGTCTAGTTCAGGAATCACTAATATAGATCATTACCATCCCCCTTTGGATATTTTCCTTGACTTAAGCAATCATGTTATTGAAAATAGTAACGCGTTCGATTGCTCGTATACTCCTGACTTCAGAAAAGCTAATTATCAGTTGCTATGTGAAGATTTAAATAATTCTGGTATTAATACTATATCAACGTATACTAATATTGATGAAGCAGTTATCAGTTTTTGTAGCATCCTTAACAACTGCATTAATAACACTATCCCTCTCAAAATTTCTAAACAAAATAATTTCAACCATGCATGGTACACTAAAGAACTGCGAACACTTAGAAATAGAAGAAACAGAGCATGGAAAACCTATTTAAAATCTCTTTCTTTAACTGATCACAACAATTATATGCAATTTTCGAAGATTTTAAGATTCTCTCTAATACTCTATATACCAATTATATAAACGAAATGGCTTCTTCTTTGAAAGGAGATCCTAAAACGTTTTGGAGATTTGTGAACACGAAGAAAAACTCTGATGGCTATCCTGCTAATTTTATCCATGAAAACTTGTTGTTGCAAACACCATCTGACATTTGCAATGCCTTCGCTAACAACTTTCGCAACTCTTTTGTTGATGCACCTTTTGATGTTGATGAAGATTATTTTAAATGTCTACATACCTATGCCCAAACGAGTTGTAACAATATTCCTGTGCAGCATGACACAGTTTTAGATCTTCTTTCATCGCTAAAAGATGATCATTCATCTGGTCCAGATGGAATTCCCCCAATTCTTTTAAAAAAGTGTAGGAACACATTAGTTCAGCCCCTTCTCTTTTTGTTCGAGCTGTCCATCAAATCAGGGAAATTTCCGTATCTATGGAAGAAATCATTTCTTACTCCAATTTTTAAGACATTAAGGGGGGGTTCCATAGCATTTTAATGGAAGATGGTTGACTAATTGTTGTATAACTTTTGCAGTTTATAAGATAATCTTATGAAACGTACTTTTTTGAAAAGGTAATAAACGTACAAATATCATTTTAATTTTAGAAACATTTCTTGTGCGATTTTTATAAGGGTCGAAAATGATTTTTTTCCTGCAAATTTAGATTGAATCAGAATTTTGGTTGGGGCACCGTTGTTTATAAACTTTTTATTTTTTTTTTTTGTTTTATAATGATCAAATGTGTTTTCATGCAATACGTGAAACAGATTTTTTTTTTTTTATTTGAAAAAAAGCTTCGTTAATTTGTTGTAATTTCATGTTTTTTTACTCACTCTTCTTAGAATAACTTGACCGTTTATTGGTGTTTTTAGATGAAACAAAAAGAAAACAATAAAGTGAAATTAGGAGAATCCAAAAAAATTTCTAAGCAAAGCGTGATTATTTTTTAAAATGTTTTTGTATTTTTGAAAGAGAAGTTAATAAAGTTGTTCATGCAACCCGTTTGCCAAAAAAAAATATTTTTTTTTATTTACACACTAAAAATTTGATTTTAATAAACCAATATTTGCATTCTGTTTTTGAGGAAGGGGCAGTCAAAGCATCCACAATTTATTTTTATTATTTTTTTTTTCATTATATTTCAAATCAGTTTCAAAAAAAAAGTATATATGTAGGATGTGCCTACTCAATACCCCTAATCCGTACTCTATCATTATCATACCATCCAGTTAACGCCAATATCATACCATCCTGTTAATCCTTGGTGGCGTTAACAAAACATCCGATACTTACCAAAAAACGATCAGCGAGTAATAGCTTACGAGAGAGAACGAACAGAACGATCACGACCACGCAACAGCTACGACATCGCAACGCATCGACCCAGTCAAATTACATATTTGCTTAATTATACTTACATTTTTAAATTGAACTATACCTATTTGAATTATCTACTTAAATCTAAATTAACTTAAATTGTAACTTAATTTTGTTATTATTAAATAAAACTTTTAATCAGTTTTTACTGAATAAATCAGTGTTTTGTCGGCGCACCCCTCCCACATGGTGTCAGAAGTGTTAAGATCCCCTTGCCTTTAGTCTCTATAAATTCGGTTTCGGATTGTGATTGAACTTAATTGATTTAGAAAAAAGAATATATTAGTGAATTTTGTGTTGCATGCCAATGAAAAAATTGTGAATTGAATGTTGCATGCGAAAGAAAAAAATTAACCTGTGAAAGTGCTATGTGAATTGTGAAGTGCTTTAAAAAAAAAACATTCCCATTCCCACAAAAAAAAAGTTATTCTCTATGAATGCAGTGTGCACAAATCAATAACGGATAAGAGAAAGATTAAAACCGATAAGTATCATTTTTTATATATTGAACTGGAATTAATTTATTAGATATGAAAATGATAGCTAGGTATTTATTTTAATTAGTGAAAGATCAAATTTGTATATTCGCATTCAATGAAGTTAGAGGAGCTTTCTACTAAAAAGCTTCAATCTCTTTTAAAAGACCGTGGACTATCGTCTAGTTATAGATTAAGAAAGAATTAATTGAAAGGTTAAGAAAAGCTTTGATGTCTGAAATTGAAGAAACGTTATCCAATACAGGCAGTGTCGATAACGGGGAAGACGAAAACGAAAAACAAATAAATCAAATTGAAATCGATTTAACTAATAACGGTATTGACTTTTCTCCTAATCTAAATTAACTTAAATTGTAACTTAATTTTGTTATTATTAAATAAAACTTTTAATCAGTTTTTACTGAATAAATCAGTGTTTTGTCGGCGCACCCCTCCCACATGGTGTCAGAAGTGTTAAGATCCCCTTGCCTTTAGTCTCTATAAATTCGGTTTCGGATTGTGATTGAACTTAATTGATTTAGAAAAAAGAATATATTAGTGAATTTTGTGTTGCATGCCAATGAAAAAATTGTGAATTGAATGTTGCATGCGAAAGAAAAAAATTAACCTGTGAAAGTGCTATGTGAATTGTGAAGTGCTTTAAAAAAAAAAACATTCCCATTCCCACAAAAAAAAAAGTTATTCTCTATGAATGCAGTGTGCACAAATCAATAACGGATAAGAGAAAGATTAAAACCGATAAGTATCATTTTTTATATATTGAACTGGAATTAATTTATTAGATATGAAAATGATAGCTAGGTATTTATTTTAATTAGTGAAAGATCAAATTTGTATATTCGCATTCAATGAAGTTAGAGGAGCTTTCTACTAAAAAGCTTCAATCTCTTTTAAAAGACCGTGGACTATCGTCAAGTTATAGATTAAAGAAAGAATTAATTGAAAGGTTAAGAAAAGCTTTGATGTCTGAAATTGAAGAAACGTTATCCAATACAGGCAGTGTCGATAACGGGGAAGACGAAAACGAAAAACAAATAAATCAAATTGAAATCGATTTAACTAATAACGGTATTGACTTTTCTCCTAATCTAAATTAACTTAAATTGTAACTTAATTTTGTTATTATTAAATAAAACTTTTAATCAGTTTTTACTGAATAAATCAGTGTTTTGTCGGCGCACCCCTCCCACATGGTGTCAGAAGTGTTAAGATCCCCTTGCCTTTAGTCTCTATAAATTCGGTTTCGGATTGTGATTGAACTTAATTGATTTAGAAAAAAGAATATATTAGTGAATTTTGCGTTGCATGCCAATGAAAAAATTGTGAATTGAATGTTGCATGCGAAAGAAAAAAATTAACCTGTGAAAGTGCTATGTGAATTGTGAAGTGCTTTAAAAAAAAAACATTCCCATTCCCACAAAAAAAAAGTTATTCTCTATGAATGCAGTGTGCACAAATCAATAACGGATAAGAGAAAGATTAAAACCGATAAGTATCATATTTTTTATATATTGAACTGGAATTAATTTATTAGATATGAAAATGATAGCTAGGTACCTATTTATTTTAATTAGTGAAAGATCAAATTTGTATATTCGCATTCAATGAAGTTAGAGGAGCTTTCTACTAAAAAGCTTCAATCTCTTTTAAAAGACCGTGGACTATCGTCAAGTTATAGATTAAAGAAAGAATTAATTGAAAGGTTAAGAAAAGCTTTTATGTCTGAAATTGAAGAAACGTTATCCAATACAGGCAGTGTCGATAACGGGGAAGACGAAAACGAAAAACAAATAAATCAAATTGAAATCGATTTAACTAATAACGGTATTGACTTTTCTCCGAAAAATAAAAAAGAGAGCGAATCGGTAAAAATGGCTCAAATCAATCATTTTGTATTTAAAGATGTAGAAGACTCTCTTGAAACTTTTAATGGCGAAACGGGAAAACAAATTACAGATTGGTTAAAAGAATTTGATGATATTGCAAGTGTATGTGTGTGGAATGATATGCAGCGCTATTTGTATGCAAGAAGACTTATGAGGGGTGCCGCGAAGTTAGCCATAGAATCAGAAACGGGTGTACATAGTTGGACCGATTTGCAGAAAATGTTAACGAAGGAGTTTGGTCAGACGACGTCTAGTTTGACCACACATCGCGATTTAGATGCGCGAAAGAAACGCAACGACGAAACGTACCTTGAATATATGTTTCAGATGAAACATATAGCAAGTAGGGGAAAAGTTGATGATGAGTCATTATTGTCTTATATAGTAGGTGGGATACCTGACAGTATTCTAAATAAAACCATTTTATTTGAGGCAAAAACTTTTGATGAACTAAAATTAAAATTTAAAATTTATCAGGAAATGAAAGTACAAAGGCAACGAAACCGGGGTGATGAGCGCGCGCAAACTCAGCCAGTAAAAACAATCGCGAAAGACCAAGAACCAAATAAACAGCGCTGTGTCAATTGTGGGGCGAAAACCCATAACACAAATGTTTGTCCTTACAAAGAAAAAGGTTCACGATGTTTCAATTGTGGTGATTTTGGGCATTTATCGAGGAACTGTCCAAAAAAAGTATCGAAAGTAAATCGAATTACCACTCCGACAATATTAGTGGAATTAAAAATCAAAAATTTTTCGTATAGTGCACTTATCGATACAGGAAGTCAGTTGTCACTGTTTAAGAAGTCCGTATTTGATCGTTTAGGCGAAAAAATTGAAAACTCGGGTACTCTTCTTGCGGGTTTGGGGCAAGACATTCGACAATCGATCGGTTCTTTAAAATTATCGGTTATGATTCAGGAAACGACTTATTCGCTTATTTTTGATATCATTAGCGATGAATGGTTATCAGAAGATATATCAATTGGTACAGAGATTTTGAAATACGCAAATTTAAACATTGAAAACGGACAAGCTAAATTAACCCCTATGTTCTTAACTTAACGAAAACGATATTTTTAAAATAGAAGCTAACGTTATGAAATGTGAAGAAATTTGTGACTTTGATGCAAGGGCGTACACACCATTGGGGCAAGTGGGTGCCCGGGGCCCCCAACACACCAGGAGACAATGCAGAGAAGGCAACTGGTTATAAAAGTATCGAAGCAAAAAGATAAGATACTTGACATGAATCACTCCGGACACAAGAGAGACAAATTATATTTTTCAGTGAATTGGTAGCCAGCCACATAGTATTTCATCTAATAAAAGTATTACCTCAAGGGACCCAGAAAGAAAAATTACATATTATCTTGGGGCCCCAAAAAATATTACTTACATAATTTTAGCAACCAACAAATGATGGGTACATCAGGGGCCCCACAAAAAAAAAATAAGTGGGCGTATACGTACTTTTTTATTTGTTCTTATTTTCTATATCAAAGGGGCCCCAAAAATTTAGTCTTGTCCTGGGGCCCCGACAACTCAACGTACGCCCCTGCTTTGATGGCATTCAAAATAGTGAATTAAAAAATTGTCTGAAAATGCCATTAAAACTTATAGACCCCAAAAACCAGAAAAGTCATGTGTTCAAATGAATATTGTGCTAGAAAATGAAAAGCCTATCTACCAACGTGCGAGGAGACTAGCTCCTAAAGAAAAAGAAGTCGTTCAGTTAGAAATTGCAAAATGGTTAGACGATGGTGTTTTTGTTCCAAGTAACTCTGATTTTGCAAGCCCCTTAGTTCTCGCGAAGAAAAAAGATGGTACTTATCGCGTTTGCATCGATTATAGAAGACTCAATACGAAAATTATTAAAATACGGTATCCGCTTCCACTTATGGAAGATGTTCTCGATGAACTTTACAACGCCCATGTATTTACTACCTTAGACTTGAAAAATGGTTTCTTTCATGTTGACATTGCTCCCGAGAGTAGAAAGTATACATCTTTTTTAACACCTGATGCGCAATATGAATTTTGTAAAGTGCCTTTTGGTCTCTGTATATCTCCTTCCGTTTTTCAGGAATATATAAATAAAATTTTTAAAGACCCCATTCTAAGAAAACTAGTGCGTATTTACGTTGATGATTTTATAATCGCATCGAAAGATGAACACGAAAATTTCGATACGTTAATGTTAGTTTTAGACGTCGCGTCTAAAAACGGTCTTCAATTTAATTGGAAAAAATGCAAATTTATTTTACGATCCATAGAATTTTTGGGACATATTGTTGAACACGGTACGGTAAAGCCCTCGATTGAAAAAACCAAAGCAGTGAGAAACTTCCCTGAACCAAAAAACTTTAAACAAATACAAAGCTTTCTCGGGTTAACGGGATTTTTCCGAAAATTCATACCCAATTATTCAAGAATCGCGAAGCCTCTATCAGACATGACTAGAGACACTACGACTGTTTATCGCTTTGGAAACGACCAAAGATCCGCGTTTGAAAAATTAAAAGATCTTCTGTGTAACGACCCTGTATTAAAAATTTTTAATCCGAATTTACAAACCGAATTGCATACTGATGCAAGCAAGATAGGCTTTGGAGCAGTGTTACTCCAGCTTCACGACGACGCTTTACACTCAGTTTTTTATTTGAGTTTTAAAACTAAGCCTGCAGAAGAAAAATACAGCAGCTACGAGCTCGAAGTGCTTGCTGTTGTTAGATCTTTAAGCAAACTACGCGTTTACCTAATGGGACTACGGTTTAAAGTTTATACCGACTGTTTAGCGTTTCATATGACTATGAACAAAAAAAGAATTATGTTCACGGGTAGCGAGGTGGGCTCTACAACTAGAAGAATACGATTGTGAGGTTTTGCATAGACCAGGTACTGCTATGAAACATGTAGACGCTCTTAGCAGAGTTCTTACGATAACCAACGTCGAAATGGGAATTTTACATCGAGTAAAAAACGCGCAAAGCAAAGATGAAACTTGTAAGTTGATTCTAAATGTACTGCAACGAGATAGCTACGAAGATTATGTAAACCGATCTGGTGTTTTATACAAGTTTGTTAAAGGTTCCTACTTACTTGTTGTGCCAAAAAACATGCAAAAACAAATTATTCGAAACGTTCACGAACCAGGTCACATCAACGCTCAAAAGGTAGAAAAGATATTAAGGCAGGAATATTACTTCCCTTCTGTTCAGAAAAAAGTTTTAGACGTTATTTCGAATTGTGTGTCTTGCATTCTTGCAGTCAAGAAAAGCGGGAAACAAGAAGGTTTTCTAAGCCCTATAGAAAAAGTAGATATACCGCTTCACACTTACCATATAGACCACCTTGGCCCAATGCCCTCAACGGCTAAAAACTATAAGTATATTTTCGCTGTCATGGATGGTTTCACTAAGTTCGTGTGGATCTTTCCGGTCAAGACAACAACAACGGATGAAGTTCTGAAAAAGATGGGTTTCCTTGAAGACATATTTGGAAACCCACATCGAATCGTCTCGGATAAAGGCACTGCCTTTACCTCGACAGCATTTAAAGAGTATTGCGATCAAAGACGAATTCAAAACATTCAAATAACGACTGGAGTTCCTCGGGGTAATGGTCAAGTGGAACGCATGAACCGTATCATCATAGAAATGCTCACAAAATTATCGATTGAAAACCCACTCAAATGGTATCAACATGTTTCACGACTTCAACGTACGATTAACACAACAGTTTCTAGAGCTACAAAAAAAACGCCATTTGAACTTTTGATCGGTGTGCCCATGAGAAACGAAGAAGATAAGAGACTTTTGGAAATGATGGAAGAGGAGATACGAAATGAATTTGAAGCGGGTAGAGTTGAGCTACGACAAAATGCGAAACTACAAATAGAAAGTTTACAAACAGAAAACAGAAAAAGCTACGACAAAAACCGAAAACCACCCCACAAATATGCCGTACACGACCTTGTGGCAATACAACGTACGCAATTTGGATAAGGACTTAAAGTTCAACCCAAGTACCTTGGTCCGTATGAAGTCACAAAAATCAAACGCAACGATCGGTACGAACTAAGTAAAATTGGAAACCACGAAGGTCCCAATAAAACGTCATCTGCTGCAGATCTTATGAAACGATGGATAAGTGAAGATGATGATGACGATGACGAATCAGATTCATCCGAGACGGATTCAGCACAGGATGGCCGGATGTAGGATGTGCCTACTCAATACCCCTAATCCGTACTCTATCATAATCATACCATCCAGTTAATCCTTGGTGGCGTTAACAAAACATCCGATACTTACCAAACAACGATCAGCGAGTAATAGCTTACGAGAGAGAAAGAACAGAACGATCACGACCACGCAACGGCTACGACATCGCAACGCATCGACCCAGTCAAATTACGTATTTGCTTAATTATACTTACATTTTTAAATTGAACTATACCTATTTGAATTATCTACCTAAATCTAAATTAACTTAAATTGTAACTTAATTTTGTTATTATTAAATAAAACTTTTAATCAGTTTTTACTGAATAAATCAGTGTTTTGTCGGCGCACCCCTCCCACATATATTTTTGCTCACAGTATTTTTAATATAAATTGTTGAAAAAGTGTCTATTTTAGCTTTTTTTACTTTGAAAATTCCATTGATCACGCACAAATGCAAATTTAGTTCAAAAGAATGCCACGCATAAGCTGGCGCTGATGAACTCTTTTTTTTCTGTTCTTTTCTATTTATTGAAAAAAAACTTGCTCTTGCGCTCTCATTTTCTCGTTATATTTTGTTTTTTTTTTTTTTGTGTTGACATAATACCTTTTTTTTGTTTCCTATTTCCTCACTCAGGCAGGCAGAAATCATTCATGAAATTATGAAGATCATGCAGAGAGTAGGTAGATAGTAGATATTTTTTGCAAGATCGTTATCTTTGGTTTTCAAAAAGGGTTGTTTTGTTCTTGTTGAGTCTTGGGTTTTTCCCAACAATTCATTTCGTGTTTATAATAGGTGTGTTTTTTATTACAACCGGTCTTAACTAGACAAAAAAAACGCAGTCTGGGCTAAGCAATTTACATGTTAAATACAACAACACCTTAGCCCCGTGGGCTTAGCTGTTTAGCCCGGAGATTTCTCTGGGCTTAACTTCTTGAAGAGTTTTAAATCTGTGCTACCAAACTAATTTTTACATAAATTGTTTAGAATTCGTTTAAAAACGAGAAAACTGACGTTTGGAAGGACAAAATGAATTAAAATAGTTTTGCTAGCATACATTTTTGTATCTCTTTATAAAACATATAATTATGAAAAATACAAGAAAAGGACGAAAGCGAAAAATATGACAACTCTAAATTTTTTTGTGTCTGCTGTTTTCGGAACATTCAATATACAGTGCTGCCAAGATTTCAGGTTAAGCCCCGAGGCGTTTTTTTTGTCAGTTAAGACCGGTGGTAATAAAAAACACACCTAATATCGCACCCGCGCTTGCGAGTTGACACTTTTGGTTTTTTTTTTGTGTCAGCGAAATTCTTTGCATTGTGTAATATTCACATTGCTCGTGCGGGGATATAGGTAAAGGATTAGATATGTGGTATGCATTTGTTTGTGTGTAAAAATGTGTATTGACATTTGACATGTGCTTGTGCACAATGATTGATTTCCATATTTAGGTTGATTTCTGGGTTGTATTGTTTATTATACTACACTCGTGCGTGCGGGGTTATATAATATAAATATGTCCTTTTGTTTTTCATTGCCTTTGTTTATATGTTGCGGATTCGGTTTTTTTTTTGTAGGTTTGTAGGTATAATAGTTATATTTTCGGGGGGGAATGGGTAAAGGGTTATATAAGTGTATTTGTGGTTAGAATTAGTGATGGGAACTATCGAATAAAAACTATCAAACTATCGATAGTTGTAAAATATTCATTCATTCGATAGTTTAAAATCATTCATTCGAATAGTTTTTTCGTTCGATAGTTTTTTATTCGATAGTTTTTTCGTTCGAATAGTTTTTTCATTCGATAGTTTTTTCATTCGAATAGTTTTTTCGTTCGATAGTTTTTTATTCGATAGTTTTTTCATTCGAATAGTTTTTTCAAACGATAGTTTTTTCATTTGAATAGTTTTTTTTAATTCGATAGTTTTTTCATTCGAATAGTTTTTTCAAACGATAGTTTTTTCATTTGAATAGTTTTTTTTATTCGATAGTTTTTTCATTCGAATAGTTTTTACAAACGATAGTTTTTTCATTTGAATAGTTTTTTTTATTCGATAGTTTTTTCATTCGAATAGTTTTTTCAAACGATAGTTTTTTCATTTGAATAGTTTTTTCAAACGATAGCTTTTTCATTTGAATTTTTTCATATTCAGTTACTGTTTTCTTTCAGTCTATTAGATTGTTTTTTTTTTTTTTTTTAATTCAGTCAAAATTTTATATCTCTACTATTTGCTTTTTCTCTTGATTTCACAATTTAATTGTAAATGATTTTATCTGCATTTGAAGGAAGGACTGAAGGAAGATGAATGATGATACACATATTGTGCGATCTTCCAAATGATATCTTGAAAGTTTTTCAGGACTGAATTTATGTGTTTTATGTTGGAGTGCCCATATTTTCAAAACAAAGGCGGTAAAGAAAAGAAAAAAAAAAGGCAGCACGGTGCATGAAGAGAAAAGAAGTTATCCGTCGGTCAGTGCGGTGTCATAAAAAAGTGACAAATGAGAAAAAAATAACTCTTTGACCTGGGAAGCGGAACATGTTCATTGTTCAGCCAGTGTATAGTTTATGAACCTAATTAGTGGGAAAACCCATCTTTTCAATTACTTGACGAAACATGGCGCCGGAAGAAGCAAAACATTCGCGCACGCACAAACAGCAGGTATATGTGTCAACAAGTGGATTTTGTAAAGGGTTGTGAATGGGTTAGACAAAAATATGATGCAACTGTGTGGTTGGTTTGGATTATTGTAGGTAGGTATGTATATACTTTTGATATTTGCAATTTTGCATGTGGACGAGCAAAAATAAAAAGTGTAAGAAAAGGAAACAAATCCTTTCCAGTGGTCATTTCTCGACTATTTTTTTTTTACGATTTTTATATTATGTACTTCAATGTATGATGGATGCTTCTTTAAGATGAAATCGGATGAAAAGTGAAAAACTTGATAAAATATTATTTTTAAATAGCAACTGAATATTTGATAGTTTTTATTCGATAGTTTATTTGATAGTTTTTATTCGATAGTTTATTCGGTAGTTTTTATTCGATAGTTTATTCGATAGTTTATTCGATAGTTTTATTCGATAGTTTTTATTCGAATGAATGAATGAACTATTCGATAGTTCAAATCATTCAGTTACTAACTATCGATAGTTCAAATCATTCGATAGTTCCCATCACTAGTTAGAATGCACTTGATGGTATTTATAGAAATAGTTTTGCAATGGATTTTCAATTCAGTGTCTTCTTTGTTTTTCAATGAAGAAGAAGCTTTTTATGTTTTGATCTAGTTTTCTGAAGTAAATTGAAACGAAACAAAAATAATTGAGATTATAGTGCTTAGCTAATCAATCAAATAAAATTGAGATTTACATTGTGATTTCTTGTAAATTGTGTTGTGCTGATCGTGAGATACAGTTAAAAATACTAATACGAAAATAAAATACCTACATATAAACCTACATAGGTTTTAGTGCTAGTGCTTAAGTTCAAGTTTTAGATAAAGATATCTAGGTGCCTAATTCAGTAGAAAATGCCAAAACGCAGTTATTATGGAATCAAGAAATTGAAAGCCGGTTTCAAAAAAAACGGTGCAAGGTAATTATCTATATTTAACGAAAATATTTTTTTTTTCATTTACACAATTTTAACCACCCAAATAAAAATTAGGGGTATACTACTACCTCTTACGAATTGACAAAGCCTCCAAGAGTGTTGAAATATATTACATATTTTTAACCGAATTCTAAAGAGAAGGAGGTTATCAATATACGTTTGTATTTTTGTTTATGTTTGTTACCTCATAACTTTGAACTGGTCGAACCAATTTTGATATATCTTTTTGTTTTGAAAGCTGGTGCCTGCAGTGTGGTTCCATTTCAATTTCGTTCAATTTTAACTACATAATCCACGAGAAACCCATAAATCCCAGTTTCGATCCATATAAGTCGGTTTTTTTTTGATGAAAATTATTATTCAACTTGCGTTTAGTTTAGTATTTGCGATAAAAGTCGAGCGAAAATCCATTTTTGATGTATTTGTTTTTTATGTATCAAGGAATCATGTAAACACAAACTTCTTTTGCTTAGGAAATGTAAAAAAACTGAGCTTCAACCTGTTGATGAATTGGAAGTGATTGTTGGCGATGTAGAAGTGCCCGCAAATCATTCATTCGATGCATTGAGAGTTACTGTCGAGGAAACAGCACCAGTTGAAGATTTTCTCGATACCTTTGAGCTGCCAGTTGAGGTAGAAAAATCAGTAGCTACAAATGATTTTGTACCCGAAGGGCGAAGAGTGGTGGACTTGGATTTTTTCCTTAAAAGTTTAAAAGAAATATCTTCTCATAGTCAGTTGTTTGGCTGTACTATGAAAAATCTCTTCCTTACGCATGAAAAACAGCTGCTTATTTTTGTTTCCTAATAATGTAGGTATAAGTAAATAAAAAACAAAATCGATTCAGTTACGAACTGAGTTCATTACATTGGTGACTTTAAAAAAAATCTTTATTAAAAAGGTTTTGAAAGTAAATTGGATTGATATCGAGTCCATCCTCAAACAACATACACATAAGAACTTAAACATTCTATATACCTATTGTAAGTAAATACTTTTCCATGTCAGCCGGCACGCGCGAGTGCGATACAAAAAATTTCTCAACGAAGAACAACTCAAAAGTGAGCAAGAAAATCAATCCTTCTGCGCATCTACTCATATTTTTATACACACTACACAAAGGATACTGTCAAGTATATTATATCAATGCACCCATATAACACATCCTCTACCTGCTTCTCCGCTGAACAACTATAATTATTATTAATTATATTAATGCAAAAAAATTCTCTGATACACAAAAAACTCAAATGCCATCCACAACAGCAACATGGAAACAAGTTTCTTTTTCATTTCAAAAATAAATAGGTATACACTCCAGAAATCTTTCATGAAAATATTGAATTTCAAACCAGTTTTCGTCCACAAACACCATATCTATATAAAGATCTATGTATACCTACATCCACTTGCATGTCACCCCGCAAGCGTGAGTACGATAGCGATCTCACAAAGAGACAATGAATGAAAACCATACCATAACCAGCGTTACCACTTGCAGAAAAAAAGTCGAAGTAGATTTGAGCAAAAAATGGAAGTAGATTGAGAAAAATCGAAGTAAATTTCAAAATATCCTTTTCTTTATAAAAAATCGATATAAAAAAAATAATTCTATTGCATTTACTTAAGTTAAATAATTTAATTAGTAAAAACAACTAAATACAAATTCAATCCTAAGTGGGCTTTAGGTCTGGTTTATAATTTTTTCTATTTTGTCTCCGACGTTTCGACCGTGTTTACAGTCTTCTTCAGGGCTAATTATTTAAAAAAATAAAAAATTATAATAAATGCTAAAAAAATCTATTATCTATACTTACAGATTATTCTATCTTCTAATTTTAAGAATTAAATCTTAAAAATGTTAAAGGTTTTGTTTGTTTTTGTTTGTTTTTATTTTTAAATATTTTAAAATTCAAAAAATTCGAAGTCTTGAAAAAGACGTTTCAAATCATCGAAATTTCAAAATATAAAAAAATTTTTAATTATTTGATAAGAAATTCAAAATTTCTTATCAAATCTAGCCTACAGAATCAAGTTGAACATAAATTCAATCTAAAATATTTCTTTGAAGAAACTGACTATAAATATTGCTGAGCCCTTCACAATCTGTTCTTCTATTAACAGTATTGTCTGTATTTAATATATGCAACATTTCTATTAACATTCTTTTACTGTAATGTTTTTCTATCTGTAAAATATCTACGTCAGTAAAATCTGGTCTATGCCCCTCATCAATACAATGCAAAGCTAAAGCTGTTTTTTGTGAATGTCCGCTATTTATATCGGACCTATGACCAGCTATACGATTTTTTAGTTTTTGCATCGAAGTTCCTACGTAAACTGAAGGACAATGGTTTGTCCCATCTCCTAAACATTTTATTTTATAGACTATGTTTGATTTCTCAATTTTAGAAAGTTTACCCTTCAAATTCGAAAACAATGAAGTTCTTAATATATTGAATTTGTATTCAAAAATAAGGTCACGAAGATAGGAATTATTATTATTAAAAACAACTAAAAACAAAAAATTGAATTCTTTCAAACTACATAATTTTCGGTGTAAATGTATTTTTATACATTGTTTTATAAAAAATGTTAGTCAAATTTTTGGTTTTCTGAAAAAAGAAGTAGATTTGGCTTAAATTTTGATAACTTGAAATAGATTTGAACAGAAATTTTAAAATGAAGTAGATTTCGATATTTTTGTGATGGTGCGAAGTAGGAAGTAGATTTAATTTTTTTTTTGAAAAAAAGAAGTAGATCTACTTCAATTGAAGTAAAGTGGCACCACTGACCATAACCAACATCCTGAGAGTAAAAAACCAGAGAATTCGATGGCGAGAGAGCGAAACACATTCACTAATACACACAAATGCTTTTACATGAGATTTGACTTTGCTAAAAAAGGGAACCCAGTCTTAATAACCAACTATAGACCTATTTCCAAACTATCTTGCATTCCAAAGGTCTTTGAACCATTGAATAAGAAGTACAGGAAGGGGTGTATATCACACCTATAGAGTTGGCGAGTGAAGCCACAAAAAAATTAAAAAAAAAATAAATTTTATATAAACTGTCAAAAATTTTATATAATCTGTCAAATTTCGAGCTCGTTTTCCATGGGCGAACTTACTCCTATTGGTGATGACAAGGCGATGCAATCATTGACCGCCAATGTTTCAGCTAATCTTGATGATTTTAAAACAATTTTCAGTCTATTTTTAGTTGAGAAAAAAACAGTTTAAAATTCGTTTATAATTATGATAAAAAATAGCACTTATACGGAGGTCTCTCACGAGACCAGTTACTTTTCTGTTGGCGCCCCTTGAGTGAACAATATATCTGCACTCCGACCCTTTACCAATACATGTGCATCTGTACAACTCACACTAATAAAAAGCGGCTTCACTTATTTGGATAAACACCCCTTCCTGTACTTCTTATTCAATGCTTTGAACAAGTTGTTTGTGAGAGTATCGCTTTTTTCAGTAAAAATCTTATATGTGAGCAGCAGCACGGGTTTGTAAGAAAAAGATCAACTGTAACAAACCTGCTCACCTTTCTTCATAAATGTTCAAATGCATTAGAGCAGGGAAGGGAAGTAGACTGCGTATACACAGACTTTTCAAAGGCATTTGATCAGCTTAGTCATAAAGTCATCATTTTTAAACTTAAGGCTTTTGGGTTTCCGCCATTTTTCATAGCGTGGGTAGAATCATACCTTATTAATAAGTCCTATCAGGTAAAATTTAGAAACTGTCTTTCAGATTCTTTCATTGCTCATTCAGGTGTTCCTCAAGGAAGCCACCTGGGCCCCTTTTTATTCATTCTCGCTATAAATGATGTAACGTCATGCATGCGTTCGAGTGAAATTTTAATATTTGCTGACGACATGAAGATATTCAAAATAATTAAATCTAACGATGACCACGTTCTTTTACAGAACGATATTAATAGTTTTAGTGTTTGGTGTGAAAAAAATGGTCTATCACTTAACCCAGTTAAATGCCAGAAAATTACTTTTTCTAGGAAACGATTTCCGAGTGTTTTTGATTATTGCATTTTGCAACAGCAACTTTGTCGTGTTGACCGTTTCAGGGACTTGGGTGTTCACTTTAGCTCAAATTTAGAATTTACTGAACACATAATTACATTATAAATAAAGCGAACTCTATGCTCGGTTTTATAAAACGTTGGGCAAAGGAATTTAATGACCCCTATGTTACACTTTCCTTATATAATTGTTACGTTCGACCCCATCTTGAATATGCTTCGCAAGTTTGGACTCCATTTTATGAAATTCACAAAAGCCGTATTGAATCAATTCAACACAATTTCATAAGATTCGCTCTAAAGGGGCTTCCTTGGTCTGATCCTTATAACCTGCCTCCATGTGAACAAAGGATCCAACTTCTTCAGACTCAAACTCTATATCAAAGACGAGTTAATAATGACCTAATATTTCTCCATCAACTTCTTAATGGACACATTGATGCTCCAACCTTGTTAGCCTGTATCGGGATTAATTATCGCGGAGGGTCTCACCACCTTCGAAGATTTGAACTTTTACACGTTGACTTTCATAGAACAAACTATGGCAAACATGAACCACTTAATCGTATGTGTAAACTTTTTAATTTAAACACATCTTATATCGACTTTAATATAAGTAATAAGTAAGGTGGGATTGAAAACAAGTTTTCGGACCAGTGCACCACTATCGTAATTGTTTTTCAATGTCTGTATTAATTTTATAATGTAATATATGTCAATTGTTAGTTTTGTATCGTAGTATATATTTTTGTGCATGTGTTATTTACTAACCACTAACACATGCACTTATGATGAGCCTCTGATTGTAGATCGTAGCTTGCTCTAAGCTCACTACATCGGAAATTTCTGAAGTGAAAAAAAAAGTAGTAATAGGTAGGTACATAATATTTGTTATTTTTTAACTTAATATTTCGATGATTTTTTTTTTTTTTTAACTAAATGAATTGTGAAATAACGATAAGTGTATCTGTAAATAATAACCATAAACAAATTAATAAAAATTCAATATTATTAAACAATTGTAATTGAAAAACAAACAATTCAGAATTTTTTTTTGATTCATGTATTAAATTTTTTCATATAATTGAATAGATTTCAAAAATTCTAAAATGTTCTCAATATCAATAGCTTTTTCAGAGCCAATAATATCAAAATTATTTATTTTAAACACTCTTCGTGAGTTTATGCAATGAGTACATTCCGAAAAAATGTGTTTAATAGAAAGTATATTAGTACACAAACAATGTATTGGATCAGTTCTATTAATTAAAAAACTATGAGTGAGGTTGGTGTGCCCTATTCTTAATCTTGTCACTACGACTGAATCTCATCTTTTAAGATTACATGTTGTAAGCCATTCTAGGCCAGTCATTATATACATTTGGAAATGCAAAATGACCGATAAAGCTAAATTTTGGATATGTTGTAGAGCAGGGATGGCGAACCGATGGCACGCGTGCCATTGGTGGCACGCCATAAAATATTTCCGGCACTCCACCAATTAAGTAATTCAATTGCCATTTGAGCGACATTCAAGGATTTTTAGTAAAATTTTTCTTGATATTTTGTTAAACTGTAAAAATCTCTTCTTCTCAGAAGAAGATACTCACGCTCTGAAGAACGGATTGAATTTACGTGAAAAACCAGACGAAGTAAAATTAACTGAACAGTTTTTTATCGGCAGGTAATTAGGTTTTCACAAACTAAAAAATTATCTTAAATGCTAGGTCTACTTTGGACCCTGATACGACATCCTTTGATAAACTTAACATGTCTAAATTTTAATAGTTGGAAATTGAAGAAATTGAAATGTAGCTGAACGAATTTGCCCGATATCGACTCGAAACGAGGAAAGAG
Source organism: Episyrphus balteatus (assembly GCF_945859705.1). NCBI lineage: Eukaryota > Metazoa > Arthropoda > Insecta > Diptera > Syrphidae > Episyrphus > Episyrphus balteatus. The sequence continues at coordinate 66,484,288 of NC_079134.1, read as the reverse complement.
TTGGAATCAATCGAACTAGAGAGGGCGGAGGGCAATGCGACGAACAATTCCAAAAAAATTTGTCCACATGAATAACATTAAAGATTCGCTTAGAAGCAGATTGTCAGATGATTCCAACTTTTTCTTTCAGTTCAGCCTACATTTTGCTTAAAGTGACGAAACGTAGCCCTGATATAAACTACTTCGCATCGAGTTCACAACAAGAGAAGTCATACTACAATATTTCCTTCACTTTTTATTTTTTTGTTTATGTTTTTTTGTTTTATTTTGCTGAGGTATATGTAAAAATTGAAAAGTGAAAAATTTCAAATATATTTTTTTCAAACTCAGTTTTTCTGAACGTAAAATTTGAAACAATGATGCAGAAAGCTTATTTTTTGATTCCAAAAACAATTTTTGTAGTTTTTTTTTTTAAACAAATAGCGCTATAAAGAAATAATAGTTTTGTAAATCTCCTTTGCAAAAAGTGGCCATTTAGTTATGCCTTTAATCTGAAATTTTGTTTTTTTATTTAAACGAACACGAATAAATCTGTTATTTTCAAATTTAAATTAATAGGTGTATTTACAAATAAAACTCTGCGTAGTTTAAAATTAATTATTTTTGCTTCTAGTGGTCACAAAAAAAAAAAACTACATGAAAACTGTATGGCACGCCGAAGGCACCTCAAATAAATATTTTTTTTTAAATGGCACGAGGCTCTAAAAAGGTTCGCCATCCCTGTCCTACATCATTGTGTGATTGCGTCTGAATTCATATACAATACATACAAATGAAATGAAAATTTACAACATGTCATCAGATGACCTTCTTAAAATAAAACGAAAAGAAAACACACGAATACATTTTTTCTGTCTATCTAATATTTTTTTACAGTTTTCTCATTCCCAAGATTAGGAAGCAAGAAAATGTATGAATGAAAATACCCCTCTACAAATGAATGGAAACATAAAACAAGATAGAATAAAATACAGATCTTTTGTTTTGGCTCCTCCCTTCTTCTGCACAAAGCTTTTGACGTTTAAAAGAAAAAAACTGCAAGAATACAGCGCGACTAGAGCGTTTCCGGTGGTTCAGACAAGGAACACAAAATCTTGAGTGGTAATAGCTTTATATCAAGGGGCACGGTGCGGTAGTGCCCAGCCAAGTTCTCTAGCAACTTTGGCACTACACCCTTATTTACAGGAAACAACTGAGGCCATTTTCGACCCCCCTCTAACTTCCATACCAAAGATGCTAGAAATTTCAAACTCGCTACATTTGTTGAGCTGGTCAAAACCAAACACCTCACCTTCCTACGATGAGTAGTTTCTGAGATATAGGGCTTCAAAAATCGCAAAAACCGTAACTGACTCACTGATTCACTGACTCACTGACAAGGGGCACGGTGCGGTAGTGCCCAGCCAAGTTCTCTAGCAACTTTGGCACTACACCCTTATTTACAGGAAACAACTCAGGCCATTTTCGACCCCCCTCTAACTTCCACACCAAAGATGCTAGAAATTTCAAACTCGCTACATTTGTTGAGCTGGTCAAAACCAAACACCTCACCTTTTTACGATGAGTAGTTTCTGAGATAAAGGGCTTCAAAAATCGCAAAAGCCGTAACTGACTCACTGACTCACTGATTCACTGACTCACTGACAGATCATCAAAATTATGGAGAACTTCCCGATATCGTAGAAACTTGAAATTTTACACAGTGATAGGACTTGTGGTGTATACAAAGGAAAAAATCGAAAATTTGAGATTTTCAATTCAGGGGGTGAGGCATCCGCCCATTTCCGCTGAATTTTCATCAAATATTATAGAGCACTTCTGATTATCGTAGAATCTTGAAATTTGGTAGAATGGTAGAGCTGGTAGTTTATCCAAAGGAAAAAGTTTAAAGTTTGAGAATTTCAGCCAGGAGGCGTGGCAACCGCCCATTTCCGCTGAATTTTCATAAAATATTATAGAGCACTTCTGATTATCGTAGAATCTTGAAATTTAGTAGAATGGTAGAGCTGGTAGTTTATACAAAGGAAAAAATTTAAAATTTGAGAATTTCAGCCAGGGGGCGTGGCAACCGCCCATTTCCGCTGAATTTTCATAAAATATTATAGAGCACTTCTGATTATCGTAGAATCATAAAATTTGGTAGAATGGTAGAGCTGGTAGTTTATACAAAGGAAAAAATTTTAAATTTGAGAATTTCAGCCAGTGGCAGGGGGCGTGTAAACCGCCCATTTTCACTGAATTTTCATCAAATATAGAGATTTTCAATTCTACAGCCATACCTTGCAAAAAGTAGTGAAATCACAACAAAAACATTACTGTTAAAAAAGAGCCAAGTTCTCCTATGTTGAAATTATGCTGGCACGAAAAGTATTGAGATGTAAACGTGTACCAAGTTCTAAAGTTTGGGTTCAAATTCGTATCAATAAAATCTTGATTGTTTATTTGGCAATTTTTTAAATAACTTTAAAAATCGGTAATTAAAAGAAAAATTGTCAAGAGAACAATCAAAATTTGATACGAATTTGAACCCAAACTTTAGAACTTGGTACACGTTTACATCTCAATACTTTTCGTGCCAGCATAATTTCAACATAGGAGAACTTGGCTCTTTTTTAACAGTAATGTTTTTGTTGTGATATAAATTTTCATAGTACTCTCACTCGACGAGCTTTTACTAGCGCCATCCTAGGGCCCATTTCACACGTCGCCGAGAACCGGCTCGGTTTCGGATAAACGCCCCTTTTGGCAGGTTGCAAGATACACATTTGTGTATTTTGCAACCATCTAAAAGGGGCGTTTATACGAAACCGAGCCGGTTCTCGGCGACGCACAGTGTGGCCAATCAAAAATCTAGGTGGACAAAATTAATAACTCGCGTTAAATCGACTTTTTTTCTAAACAGTTTTAAACAAATGAATGTGAATAGATAAAATTCTATAAAAAAGAAAGATTTTTTAAATAGAAATCTATAATTTCTTCAAAAAGTGGGTCAAAGTGAAGAAATTGCATTTTTAATTTATGTTTCCGTAAACATATTCTATGATTGGATATACATACTTAATTATTTAAAAAAACGCTTGAAAAATCTCAATAAATAAAAACTCTATTGCTATTCACGAAAAAAGAGAGGCAGAAAAATTATTTTTTATTAAGAAATAGAACTTTTACGGCCATATTATTCACTAGTTTAAAAAATACATCTGGATGTAGACAATGTCAAATGTCAAAAATATATCCAATTCCATAATATTCACTACTTAAATCCAATTTTTTAAATTCAATCTCGTTAAAACCAAACAAATTTAAATTGCTCTCTGGAGGTCTGTTTAACTTTATAAATCCAGATGTAAAATTAATTTTAACAGTGCTCAGTTGTTTTTTCACGTATTTTGTGAAGGAAAAATAAAGATAAATGCAAACTATACAAAATTTATTGAATAAACACATAATTTTTTTTGAGTGAATAATATGACCAAAAAATTAAATCCTTGGATTTATGAAATTCAGATTAAATGGATTGGATTTAAAATATTTAAAATTAACTTAAATCCAAACTAAATCCAGAGTGAATAATATGGCCGTTACACACGTTTTTGACAGGTGACATATATGATTTATTTTCTCAATATCATGCTTTAAATTAAAATTTTAGCAATCATTTTAATAAAATATGTTTCCCAATCATAAAAAATGGCATCACCTTTAAAAATACCTGCAGATAATTTAAAAAAGTAACTCCTTTTTGTGCGATGCAAACTTGAAACTTAAGGGCCTATTAAAAACAGCTGTGTTTATATTACCTTCGATGTTTTTCAAGCTAATAATTCTCTAAATTTCTTCGTGACCCTATTTATGGCCTTTTACACTTGCTTGCTTTTTACATTGAACTTGTTTTAGGTGTTCCGACAGAAAAGCATCATTCATCAATGATAATGCTTCATTAGTTGAAAATTCCAGTGGTTAAGTGGTTCCAGAGGATCAGAACCTAATCTTTTATACATTTTGATCCTTCACTCAAAGAAAATTTCGATAAATCCTTTACGGTTTTATTGGAATATGCTTTTTCAATTTTGCGGAGAGCGATTCTACTGATTTTAACTATTTCTAATGGATAGGTGCACTTTTAACCTTCCGTTTGTTGTATTTTTCCCGTTTTTTTAATTTTTAAAAATTCTTTTCTTCTTTGTTTCACTATCTACTGTTTTTGTTTATTTAGTTACCACATAATATTGGTCAAGCAAAATGATATTCATGTTTAAAGAGCGGTCCAAAGTGTCTTCCACCTTTTTTGTCTTTTTTTCGCTAAACTTGAAGCACAAAACTTTTATATATGTTTTTAATTTTTATTTATTGTCAAAAATGTTCCAAAGATGATACCTGCTCATTAAAAGATCAAACAAACTGTCTTTTCGATCTTATTTGGCAGTTTTGAGACATTTTTCGAAAATTTGTTTTTTTGAAAATCTTGACTTCATTTTGAAAAGTGAAAAAAGTTGTATGGCGGTCGAGAAAACGCGAGACATATAAATAGCTAATCTTAATGACAACACTCCACAATACATTAATTAATTAATTTCAGACCGGAAAAATGCGGAATAATTAACTTTACCTCTAATTGAAAAACAAAGATATTTTTTTTTTGCACTTCCTAGCCTTCTTACAGAATTTATTTTTTTTTAAATAGTTGCAATGGTAATTAATAAATAAAAATTATAATACTTTACCTCCAAATGTAGATTAACAATTAAAAAAAAACAATTACAACAAAAAAACTACCACAGCGTTTTTAATCGTCAACCAAACTCAAGCGAAAAATAGAATACTTTGTATTATCTCCATCCAACTGTTGACAAGAACCAACTTTCAAGCTTAGCTTACGCTAATCCGAGATGAAAACAAAAAACCAAACATGAATTACAGTTACCCATTGTATTGAGAAGCTCAACTCATGATTTAAAATCATGTGGGTAAACTTTTTTTTTCTATTTTGTCCAGTCAGATTGGCGAATTACCACACTGTGCGACGTGTGAAATGGGCCTAACGCCTGGAAACAATCATTTTTTCTAGCAATTTTGTTGAAATCTGCACAGAAAGAAGGAGAAGCCAAGTTGGAAGGAGAAGTAAAAACGGGGAAGGACAAAGAATCGACAAAGAAAGAGAAAATAAAGAATAAGAAAATACAGAATAATAAAATGACAGTAGTAGTTGGTGGAAGAAAATAAAGATAGTAAACTGTTTCTTACTAGGTAGTTGCTGCTAAGGTTTTTTTTTTATAAGAAGTAGGTAGATGGAAATAGATAAAGAGATAATACTGTCTCTTGCTAGCAGGTAATGTGTGTTTATGAATATTTTTTTGTCCTGTGGTCTTTGTATATGAATTTTCATGTTCATGAGATTTTGGGTGTGTTGTGTGTATTTTCATTTGTGACCTTGATGCTTGTTTTGATTTTCAGGATTTGGTATTTGATTTAAATTCTGATCGTAAGCTTTAGTTTGTTGATGATTTTGTTTCTTTTTATAGGTAGGTATGCTTAGCAAAAAGGTCGTAGAGTAATGGCATTAAAGTACGGGAAAGTTACATATCGTCCCGTATCTGCGTGAACCACGTATCTACAAAGCAAATTTTGTTCAGTTCTTAAAAGAAATATACATTTTTCTTGAAATCAAAAATATGAATTGAACAAAAGGAAATCAAATTATGTTTAAGACATATTGATTGAGTTGTTTCTAAACTAAAACCCTTGTATCTATTCTTTCTGTAAGTTTTAGAGCAATGTTTAAGAGAAAAAACAAATCTTTGAAAAAATGTACTTACGAGGTTCAAGCAGAAACGGGACGATATATATTATTAAATGGGGTCTGGGAAAAATTAGTAAATGCATTTTGACTTCAGGACTCGAAAAAGTATCGAAAAACTGTCAAAAACCATATTTTGCCGTTATTTTGATATTTATAAAAATTTTACTTTTTCTCATAACTCGTGTTATGTACGGCAACTTGAAGATAATTTAATTTGCTACAGTATAGTTAAACAACTTCTTTTGATTATTTCTTTGGTTTAATAGTTAGGGTGATTTTTTTTTAAACACGTCAAAGGGTGATTTTTTATTTTAGTCATATCTCCATTGTATATCAATTATGAACATTCATAGACACTGTTATCTCTTTTATTTGAGCTTTTTTTTGACAATTTTTGATTTTTTTGATAATTTGTTCGAAGTAAAAGTTGTAAATCTATTTATTACCTTCATTTTTTACACTACCGATGTTTCGGTTAGACAGACCGTTTTCCATCTGTAGGCAAAAATCTTCAAACTTCAGTAGATTTTGAAAGTTCATATTTTATCAAATTTTAGCCGTATACAATTTTTGTGACCATTATGTTGATAGATAAAGTATCTTCTTTTCTCCTTTATATGTTCAATATCTATAAAAGCTCAAATGATAAAAATAAAAATAGACCATTTAGTATAAATATCAAAAATTTCGTTTTTTTCTCTTTTAATTTTTTTCTTAAGCATACACATCGATCAACGAATTTTGTTTTTGGAATGAAATAATTTTTTCAAACTAATGCAATTTCTTTTTAGTATTTTTAAGCTCCACACAAAATTTCAGCCCAATCGGTAAAAAACTGAAGTTAGTTGGTCGCCCGATGGGAGCACAGGATTTTACTATCATCCTGAACTACACCGCCATTTAAAAAATTTCACATCATTAAAAAATTTAACATTAGCCTATTCTGTTACCTGTTAATATACTAAATTATACTAAACAAACACCAAAAGAAAATAATAGGTATTTCTTCTTTCTTTTATACGCTGATGAATATGACGCTCGATTTCATGGTTTACAAGGTGTTATTACCCCTTAAGCAAAAAATGATTCAATTAGCTTTCATTCCTAGGTTTACCTGTTATTATTGCAATAAATTTTTGTAAACACTTTTTTCCTTTTTACCACAATATTAATTTGACAAAAAATGATCAACCAGAAAAAAAAACAATTTATTCGATCCAAAACATGTGTTGCACAATGTAAATTTATCCATATGCAACCTTTTTTATTTAGTTATAGCAAAGATTATAGAATACAAAGATGTCGCATCCCATACAAATTATCGGAACCCCAAATTTTTCGGGTGGTACGTGATATGGCGTACCACAACATGTTGCTAGTAGGAAAATGTTGCGAGAGCGAGGGAATTCCTTAAAAAATTGGAATCTCTTAAAAAAATTACTTTGACGTTTGACCTTCTTCGGTTTATTTCTTTTTGTGTTCTTATGTGTTGTTTTATGAAACGAATGCTCCTTGTGGCAGAGGTGATGGTATTTTTTTGTCTTTTTTCTGTTCTTCTGCTGAAGTATTTCCTATTCTAAGGATTTTACTTATTTTGTAGTTCATCAATTACACTGGTCAACAAGGTTTTTGCCACAAGAACCAAAATATACTTTTCTAGTAGTTTTTGGGGTGCTGAAGTCGAATCTGAAGTCAGAAAAATTTGATTGGCCTTCATTTTTGAAATATAACCGTTAGAAAATGTCATTAAACGTAATTTTGGCTGTTTTCGAGGTTATGTTTTTATGTGGAGTAATTAATTGTGAATAAATTTGTAACGGTGCTTTTAAGAGCTAGTTTTATTCTTTCAAAAAATGTTTTAATCTTTCCGATATCTCTTTTATAGCCCGAGATATTTAAAATTTAAGTAGCGGTCTTTGAATCAGGAACAACACTGGCCAACCAAATTACACTTTTTTTGCCACACGAATCAAAATATACTTTTCTGAAGGTTTTTGGGTTGCTGAACTCGAATCCACAGTCAGAAAAATTCTATTAGCCTTCGTTCTTAAAATATTACCGTTATAAATTGCAAAAAAGGGTTTTTTTTTATAACGGTTATATTTCAAGAACGGAGGCTAATAGAATTTTTCCGATTGCGGATTTGAGTTCAGCAACTCGAAAACCTTCAGAAAAGTATATTTTGGTTCTTGTGGCAAAAATTCTGTGACCAGTGACTTAAACTTTAGATTAAGTTTAGTTTCTCTTTGACTTATTAAATGAAACTTAAGATATCTCGAGCAATAAAAGAGATATCGGGAAAATTTAAACAGTTTTTGAAAGAAGAATATATGTTCTTATAATAACCGTTACAAATTTGTTTTTAATGAATTACCCCACATAAAAACAGAACCTCGAAAACAGCCAAAATTACGTTTTTTGACATTTTCTAACGGTAATATTTCAAAAACGAAGGCCAATCAAATTTTTCTGACTTCAGATTCGGATTTAGCACCTCAAAAACTACTAGAAAAGTATATTTTGGTTCTTGTGGCAAAAAAAAAGTTTAATTTTGTTGACCAGTGTTATCTACAAAAAATTACTTAATAAAAATTTTCAAACTCGGCTTGCTTTTCAAGTTATAGACAAAAACTCAAAAAGTAACAGAAAAAGTCGAAAATACTGATCGTTGCAAAAATGGTCATATCTTTATAATTTATCCATAGATTTTGAAGAATATTATCTTTTTATCTTTGCCAGAAAGTGTACTATACACTATGAGGATTCGAAAGATTTTGAATTTTTCTTTCAGTAATAAAGTTTTTTTTTGCAGAAATTTTCTTTGAAAACTCGATTTTCCTAAAATGTTTTAATACATGGTACTTCAAAATCTGGAGTGACCCAGAAAAGTTGTTCCAGTGTTTGTTGCTTATTTACTCAGCTTTCAGTCGCCGGTTTTTCTGTTCAGATTAGTCGTATATTACTCAAGGTATACCTCGAATACAAAGTACATAGGCTGAAAAAAACAACAACAACAAACTTTGAAACATCATATTTCGAAAACCTATCCATAAATATTTTTTTAGATAAAATTTTCGAGTTTTTTGGCCTCAAATCTGTACGAAAAGTATAACGGCAATTGGTGTCCGAAAAATTTTTATTTTTTTGTAAACTAGTGTTGTTTTTGACAATGAGGCTTATTTTCTTCATTTTCCAGTTTGCCAGAAAACTCATAGATTTTATGATACTTAGGAAAACCCAGGAAAAAAACAGGCTTAAACTTAAGCATAAAATAAAAAAAAAGTGGATGTCTGTAAAGCCGGTTTACGGACGATGATTTTACGTGATAACGTCGTAAGAAAACAGGCTGTATGCTTTTGTTTAAAATGAGTCAATTGAAGCGTTTATTTATTTCAAACAATCATAATTCACAAGAAAAAGTTAAAAAAAAAATACCTTTTTTTCTTTTCTCATTACAGTAGTCCCTCGATAATGTGAACTAATTAAAACAAGGCGTTTTCGGATTTTAGAGGGATTCACATTACTGGAACTGTCATTTAAATGATTAAAACATTCTTTATAACCAATGAATATCATAGAAAATATTTATTTTAAGCTCAGTTTAAGCATTTATTGAATTCATAAAAAATCAATAAAATACAAGTAATAAGGAGTACACTCCATTTCAAAAACTGGAAAAAAATTATAAGAATCTTTAAAATCAATTCTTCATAAAAAAACGTAAAAAAAACTTCATAAAAAGATGTAAAATGCAAGCAAAAAAATGTCCAGCCTACAGCTGCATTCAATATATCTTAAGATATGGCTCGACATATAACAGTTATGCATTTTTTAGACTTAGGTATACAAAAATTGCGTGCACGAACGAGAAAAACATGCAAGCTCTTGCAAAGGAAATTCACATTACAGAGTCAAAAATGTTCGAAATTCACATTATAGAGATGACAGTGAACATTTTTGGCGATTCACATTTTAGAGAAATTCGCATTATCGGTAATTCACATTATCGAGGGACTACTGTATATTGATTTTTTTATTTGAAAAGCTTACACAAAAAGTTATACCATTAAAAAGCCAAATATTTCTTCCAAGGAATTAAACCATTTTTAAGTTTACAATGCGCAAAAAGTATTAAAATAATTTTATTAAAAACAATCATTTCTTATGCAAAAAGTGAAAAAAATCACTTCCATCACCCAAAAATCCATTTTTTTATTTAACAGCCTATGATAAATTTTTTTTTTTTCAGCTCAAAATATTTATATCGCTTATGCCTGTGCGACGTCTGCAAAAAGAGCTAGAATTTTTTGAACCCAATCAGTTTTCATCAAAAAAATCAATGTTTTTTATCTTCTGACGGCATTAAATTAAATTTTTTCAGCCTATATTAAATTTTATATTATAAGAAAGCTTATTATTTCACCTTTCATATGACGCTTCAATCATATGTTTATGATGCCTACAAAAAGTTAGAATTTTTTAAAGCCAACCATGTCTATATTTCAAACTGAGAACACAGACAATTATATACAGATATCGCATCCCATAGAAAAAAATTGTCAACAAAATTTTTTCCAGCCGACACGTTTCAACCGACAAGAGCTTTTTAAATTGGAATCAAAAAGGAGGAGAGAATTTTTCAGCCGACAAAAAAGCTTTTTTTTAATTTAAAAAGAGAACAATAAGAAAGGATCTCTTAACGACCATGAACTTACTCACTATCCCGCGAAAATAAAAAAAAGGAGTGCATGTGGGTAGATAGAAGGGATTTCAATTCGTCTTTGACTTTCTAAGCAATCAGCTGCTGTGAAATATTTCAAATAGGTATATGTATATCGTCGGCGTAAAGCAAAATTGTTCTAAGTACATAGGATTTCTTAAGGACTTAGAACAATTTTGCTTTACGCCGACGATATGTAGGTACATAAACTGTATGTAATTGAAAATATTTTATAAGAGAGTGTCGGCTGGTTTTGAGATTTCATGGGCACTGGGCACCGATCAGATTGTTCAATTGTGTGTAGACATCTAGGCATACATATGAGGTGCAGAGTGTTGGTGAAATATAAACATGACATGAGCATAGTATGGGTATCTGCGTATACATAAAGCCGATGTCGTTGGGCGTCATGACGTCGTCGCGTGCATAAGGCGGCCCATAGACAAGATACTTGTGTGTTCGCTACGTTGTGCACACAAGTGTGGTGTCTGGTGTGTATGGGTCTGTGAAAATTTAGGTAGATGGATAGGTAGGTAAGCAGGTTCTTAGATGGAGTAGAGTGAATGAATTGGCGAATTCTATTCATGTTTTTGCATTCATCCAGGTGAACTTTATTTTTTTTGATGGAAGCAAGAAATAAAAAAAAAAGCAGGGTTGTAAAAAATCTTTTTTAAAACAAATATTTACTGCAACTTGATAATGTTTTGCATTAAAAAAATACTATTACACCATCTTTATTGACAAAAACAATATTTTGCCTTAAAAAAAACTGTACCTATTGGAAATTAAAAAAATTCTCCATAGAAAAAACAAATCAATGCAAAGCTAGGGGGTGTGGGCAATAAATAGTTCATTTTTAATATTCGTCGAACCTCGAACTTCTTACAATTTTAGTTGCAATAATAATTTATTTTTAATGCAAATATTTTTCTGTTGTACCTACCTAATACAATTTTTTTTTATTGATGCATTTTTTTCAGTTGTTATTTTTTTTTTCAATTAAATTTTTTTTTCCAAAAAATATTCTTTTAAATTTCAAATTCATTTTTTTACTTGCGGTTTACAATTTACGGACAAGTTAAAAAATCGTAAAAAAATCGAACTCGAGATGGGCAATTCCATGGTAACTCACGTTACATTCACAAAAATTTCCAACACATAAATAATTTTTTTTTTCAATTTTAATGTTACCTGCGATTTCTGATTCCAATAGAAAAGAAAAGATGCATTTTCACTCAAGTTTTTTTTAATCGAATAGTGTGTATCGAAGCTTGTTTAAATGTTAACTTATTTTAGCACTCACGAGGGGATATTGTCATCGTCACTCACAGTGAGCCTGAACAAGTTTAAGGTTGACCTAAAATGACGACAAAAACTAAAGATGAGGCTTTGTTCCTGAAGGCCTCAGCAATAATAATCCGTTTTTACCAAAATCGGATTAGCTTCCTTTTCCGAGATACCCCCCTTAAACGTGTTTTTTTCGAGAAAAATTTATATCAACGCAAGGCTCGAGTACGATAACTTAGGCGCCGAGAATTGAAAACGGTTTTTAGTAGAGGTATTCAATACAATCATTTTTGGTCTTGGGAGGGAGGGTCTATGTCCCCCCATCTAAGCGGGAGGGGCAGTTTTCTAAAAAATCAAGCAAAAAATTATTAAAAAACAATGGCAACATTAACAGTTATGAATGATACCTTTTTCAAAAGCTAGAATTGTACACTTAATTATAGTTTTTAAAACAAGTTATTTTAAACAGTTGTTTTCGAAATAATCGATTCCAAAGTCAACAATTGTGAAAAAGAAGTTTAAAAAAAATACATTGAATACTATTTTGTCAAGACTTTGGGTTTCATTACGGGATAAATTGATAAAGTAAACTACCTCAATAAATTCCTTATCAAATACTGAAAACCATATGTTTCTATGCCTTCTAGTTTTTGAGAAAATTGAAAAATACGAAAACTACTTTCTTTATCTTATTTTTATTTTCTTGGCTATTTTGCTTTGCCATTATCAAAAATTAAAAAGTACTGTGCTTAATCTACTTCGATTCCATGAATTTGTTTTATTTCCATTTAAAATTGGACCTTAAAAATAAAATTTCTTAGTACCAGTGTGGTACCAGAACGCTCATTAGTGAGTCTGATAAAGAAAGTAGTTTTCCTATTTTTCAATTTTCTCAAAAACTAGAAGGTATAGAAACATATTGTTTTCAGTATTTGATAAAGAATTTATTGAGGTAGTTTACTTTATCAATTTATCCCGTAATGAAACCCAAAGTCTTGACAAAATAGTATTCAATGTATTTTTTTTTAAACTTCTTTTTCACAATTGTTGACTTTGGAATCGATTATTTCGAAAACAACTGTTTAAAATAACTTGGTTTAAAAACTTTAATTAAGTGTAAAATTCTAGCTTTTGAAAAAGGTATCATTCATAACTGTTAATGTTGCCATTGTTTTTTAATAATTTTTTGCTTGATTTTTTAGAAAACTGCCCCTCCCTCCTAGATGGGGGGACATAGACCCTCCCTCCCAAGACCAAAAATGATTGTATTGAATACCTCTACTAAAAACCGTTTTCAATTCTCGGCGCCTAAGTTATCGTAGTCGAGCCTTGCGTTGATATGAATTTTTCTCGAAAAAAACACGTTTAAGGGGGGTATCTCGAAAAAGGAAGCTAATCCGATTTTGGTAAAAACGGATTATTATTGCTGAGGCCTTCAGGAACAAAGCCTCATCTTTAGTTTTTGTCGTCATTTTAGGTCAACCTTAAACTTGTTCAGGCTCACTGTGCACTATTAGACTCATCATATTTTCAGTTTGCTTGTTTTTCCGTCATTTTCATGTGAAATTCTTCTGTTGTTGGCAAGCTTATGCTATAAAAATGCATTAAGATTATTAAACTTCCTCAATTTTATGTCTATCCATAAGGGAATACAACAAAGAATCCTTTCTTGCAACTTGCATAAAGAGTTGCCGTTTATAAATAGTAATTCGCTAATAAAAAAAAAGTAAAAAAGACTGCATAATTTGTTCAAAATTCGTGTCCACTTTTTCATGGAATTACCCAGATAACAAAAAGCGAAAAATTGGGTCTCGCAATAATTTTGTCTGTCTGTCTCTATCTCGATCTGTAGCGATTTTCCTACTTGAAAATTGGTAACTAAGAGTTTTTTGTGATTCCGTAGAGGGAAAATCAATTTGTTTTAGGACCAAAATAAACCTTTTATAGAAAAGGTTGGGTTTCTCAAAAATGTTTGGTTTATTTTTTTGAAAAATTTTATTTTATTCATACTTAACTATACATTGTATAGTTAAGTATGAATAAAACAAATTATTTATGTGTTGGAAATTTTTGTGAATGTAACGTGAGTTACCATGGAATTGCCCATCTCGAGTTCGGTTCTTTTACGATTTTTTAACTTGTCCGTAAATTGTAAACCGCAAGTAAAAAAATGAATTTGAAATTTAAAAGAATATTTTTTGGAAAAAAAAATTTAATTGAAAAAAAAATAACAACTGAAAAAAATGCATCAATAAAAAAAAATTGTATTAGGTAGGTACAACAGAAAAATATTTGCATTAAAAATAAATTATTATTGCAACTAAAATTGTAAGAAGTTCGAGGTTCGACGAATATTAAAAATGAACTATTTATTGCCCACACCCCCTAGCTTTGCATTGATTTGTTTTTTCTATGGAGAATTTTTTTAATTTCCAATAGGTACAGTTTTTTTTAAGGCAAAATATTGTTTTTGTCAATAAAGATGGTGCAATAGTATTTTTTTAATGCAAAACATTATCAAGTTGCAGTAAATATATGTTTTAAAAAAGATTTTTTACAACCCTGCTTTATTTTTTTTATTTCTTGCTTCCATCAAAAAAAATAAAGTTCACCTGGATGAATGCAAAAACATGAATAGAATTCGCCAATTCATTCACTCTACTCCATCTAAGAACCTGCTTACCTACCTATCCATCTACCTAAATTTTCACAGACCCATACACACCAGACACCACACTTGTGTGCACAACGTAGCGAACACACAAGTATCTTGTCTATGGGCCGCCTTATGCACGCGACGACGTCATGACGCCCAACGACATCGGCTTTATGTATACGCAGATACCCATACTATGCTCATGTCATGTTTATATTTCACCAACACTCTGCACCTCATATGTATACCTAGATGTCTACACACAATTGAACAATCTGATCGGTGCCCAGTGCCCATGAAATCTCAAAACCAGCCGACACTCTCTTATAAAATATTTTCAATTACATACAGTTTATGTACCTACATATCGTCGGCGTAAAGCAAAATTGTTCTAAGTCCTTAAGAAATCCTATGTACTTAGAACAATTTTGCTTTACGCCGACGATATACATATACCTATTTGAAATATTTCACAGCAGCTGATTGCTTAGAAAGTCAAAGACGAATTGAAATCCCTTCTATCTACCCACATGCACTCCTTTTTTTTATTTTCGCGGGATAGTGAGTAAGTTCATGGTCGTTAAGAGATCCTTTCTTATTGTTCTCTTTTTAAATTAAAAAAAAAGCTTTTTTGTCGGCTGAAAAATTCTCTTCTCCTTTTTGATTCCAATTTAAAAAGCTCTTGTCGGCTGAAACGTGTCGGCTGGAAAAAATTTTGATGACAATTTTTTTCTATGGGATGCGATATCTGTATATAATTGTCTGTGGTACTATACTACTGAGTAAGTTTTTTGTGTTGTTTTTTAATGAACCGTTCTCGTTGAGCCAGACTGACCAGCGTCAACCGTACAGTAGCGTGCAAAAAAAATGCAAACGAAAAAGTCTTAAAGAGTTTTTAACAAGAACTAAGTTACCAAATTTGGCATATTGAAACTGTTTTATTTTCATTAAACAGAGTCAATTTGTTCAATATTTTACTCCAAAAACATTATTTGGTCAAAAGTCTATCTTAATATGCCATTTTAGACGATCGAAAAAATGCAAATGTTTTTATTGTTTGCATTTTTTTTGCTCGCTACTGTATATTCTTTTGACAGATAGAAACATAAAACGTGCGCCAGGAAGACTCGATAGTCGAGCCACAAGGTATATTTCTATGGACAGAAAGAAAAAAATATGTGCACAACGGTCTTGAGTTGCAATCGTATCTGAGTACTATTTTCTTTTGTGCTCTTATCCTTCAAATTTCGACGATTTTCTGTTTGCCTTTCCATTTTTTTAATTGACAAACAATATTGCAACACCACAGATCACTTCATGCTCATATTTGTATTCCTCATCCCAACCTACCTTATGAAAAAAATATTAGAGAAAAAAATGCATTTATTGTTCAGGTTGTTTTTTTAAATACGTCCACAATCCATGTGCACACACACAGCTCTATTTTTCTTCCAAAAATCCCACCTTAAAAAAGAAACAGTTAAAACGGGATTTTGCAATGCAAAAACACAACAAGAATACAAGAAAAAAAAATCAAAGATACAGAAAAATAACGATTCCAACTCAAGTACGTTATGCCCATGATTTTTTTCTTTTCTATCATCCATACAAAAAGATCTTCTCGCTCTGTCTGAGCGAGAGCCGTGAAAACACATGATGACATGATACTCAATCTCAAGGACCACGTAAAAGAGAATCCGAGAATAAAGAATCAAAATTCCAAAGAGAAAAAAAGCATTTTAAAATTTCTCAAATTTTTCATTGAAAACAGCTTTTTTAAAAGCTATTCAAAGTGGTGATTTTCAGTTTCATATGTCACTTTTTTCTATGAAGATGAGACATCTGTATATAATTATTTGTGCTGAGAATACGGTATTTCCAACACTGATGGCTGGTCATGGGCATGCGCACGGTCATAGACTAAATGTTCTACGAGTTTGAGATTTTTTGAACATGAAAAGTTTAAAAAACTAAAAGCTCACCCAAAAATATCCCAAAATAAGTAGGTGTTTTTCAAAAATTCTTATTTCGAAACACAGAGACTTAAAAATAAATCCGAATTAGACCTCTAACTTTCTTTTTTATTATCTTTAAATCAGCTTTAAGACTTTAAATACCACTGCATTACAAAGATAAACCACAATGTTACCGTGATTTGTAAATAATTCAATCCAAATTTGGGTTTCAAACTTGTAAATGTAAATAATGTTAAGTTTTTTTTACTAATTTTACTTTTTCTTCAAGAAAAATGAAATTCAACCAAAGGGACAACTTTTTAGGCACTAAATAGTATTTTGGCTCTTATGCCAATAGAAATATATTAAAAAACCAAATTAGCCGTCTAATATGGATATTTTTCTAAGGTTCTTTTTTCGAAATATAAATTTTGGAAAATCACCTATTTTGTGGAGATATTTTTTAAGGACTTGTTGAAAAATTGCAAAAATAATTTCAAAATTACAGGACTTTTTGTGAGATTGATTTACGTACCTACGTGTGCAAAACAATGAATTTTTAAAATGATTTTTCACCGAATAAGTAGAAAAACTACTTTGTTCGCCCTCAATTCCTTACCTTTTTCAATCTTCTTTAAATATAAATGATATTTATAGGATATATAGGTATTATAAGTGAAGATAAGAAAGTCAATAATAATTTCAGATAGAACAAAATTAAAACAAACGTAAAAACTTTGCGTTAAGTCAATTTTCCTAAATCCTAACAAATCCTCCCCTTCTACCCTACCTATATCAATTATGGAAATTCAAATACAAAGTTATTTACTAAGTCAAAAATTTCTTTTTACCTAGAGCATTTAAAATTTGATTTAACTTTATTTAGCATATAGATAATATAACCTTTCATTTGATAAATCACACATAACGGTACATGCACCACAAGCTTCACAATCTTAAATTTAAAAAGTACAAAAGTCCTGTTTAGATACTTTTCCAACAAACAACCACCGAACCTCAGTTTTAAATTTATCCTCAGCTAAACCCAATTCATATACAGTCGTCGGCATAATTATTTTGACTATTTTTCAGTTCTCGATCAGATAAGAATAATTTCTAACGGTTAAACTTTTTATAGGTAAAGTTAGTGGTTGTTTTTTAAGTATGTTATGGTGAATCTCATGGTGGTCAAAGTAAGTCATATGAGTGAAATTTGGCTTTCAGGCAGCTTTTTTTGTATTAGAAGTGCTATTTTTTGAGCGGCATAAGTATTTTGACCAGCAATCTTTTTCAATTTTGGTAAGGTAAAGTATTGCCCTTTGCTTATTTTAAGCATGTATCCAACTGTTGAACATGTTAAGGCTCAGATTCATAAAAAAAATTGGAAACATTTCGCAAATAAATATTGAAATTAGGGCATTTATTGTTACAAGTTAAAATTCCCGTTACCTGTTAAACAAATCAATGGAGAACTGATTTGTTTGCGCCAAATTATGTCTTAGCTAATAGAGAAACACAAGAGTACGAGTACTGAGTAGAATCAGCCATGAATCTGTACAAAAGAAAAAAATACACAAAAAAAAAGACAATTTTTTTTTGCGTAATTCACTTTGAATCCCAGATTGAACCCTTATATCATGGAGCTGGAAATGAAATCCCTAGGGAAGAATTCCTCCTCAGAAAGCAAAGATTCCCAGGAGACTTAGGAAACACAATTTTGGGACTTATTCAGCAAGAAAATCACTAGTTAACCTCTTGAAAGCATGTTGAAAACTATGAAATTCGCAAAAAAGCACGTTGGTAAGATTTTTTTTTTTCTTGAACAAAGTTTTCTAGACCGTATCGAACAAAATTCACTCTTGGTGATTTATGGAGTGCAAAAAAACTTTCATCGGTCCATTAAACCTTGATCCAGAAAAAATTAGGCTTACCAACGTGCTTTTTTGCGAATTTCATAGTTTTCAACATGCTTTCAAGAGGTTAACTAGTGCTTTTCTTGCTGAATAAGTCCCAAAATTGTGTTTCCTAAGTCTCCTGGGAATCTTTGCTTTCTGAGGAGGAATTCTTCCCTAGGGATTTCATTTCCAGCTCCATGATATAAGGGTTCAATCTGGGATTCAAAGTGAATTACGCAAAAAAAAATTGTCTTTTTTTTTGTGTATTTTTTTCTTTTGTACAGATTCATGGCTGATTCTACTCAGTACTCGTACTCTTGTGTTTCTCTATTAGCTAAGACATAATTTGGCGCAAACAAATCAGTTCTCCATTGATTTGTTTAACAGGTAACGGGAATTTTAACTTGTAACAATAAATGCCCTAATTTCAATATTTATTTGCGAAATGTTTCCAATTTTTTTTATGAATCTGAGCCTTAACATGTTCAACAGTTGGATACATGCTTAAAATAAGCAAAGGGCAATACTTTACCTTACCAAAATTGAAAAAGATTGCTGGTCAAAATACTTATGCCGCTCAAAAAATAGCACTTCTAATACAAAAAAAGCTGCCTGAAAGCCAAATTTCACTCATATGACTTACTTTGACCACCATGAGATTCACCATAACATACTTAAAAAACAACCACTAACTTTACCTATAAAAAGTTTAACCGTTAGAAATTATTCTTATCTGACCGAGAACTGAAAAATAGTCAAAATAATTATGCCGACGACTGTACAATGCACATAGGGGTATTCAACTCCAAAACTCGCTCATATAACTTTTTTGCAAAATGTGGAGTTGAGAAGTGATTTTTTGTTTGGCTATTCTTAAATACCCACGGAATAATGTCCCGTAATTTTTTTTTGTTTTTATGCATGCACTCAGCCACAGCATCAGTTGAAAGTCATTGATTGTAATCCTTTAATGTGGTTCAGTTGTTTTATGTGAAAAATTACATTGGCAATAATAAATTTTTTTTTTTGTTTCTATTGTTTTACATAAAATTTTTGTTTTGGAAGTTTCAGTTACAGGTGTGTACTTTATTTAAAAAATATATTTGTTGTACTTGAAGCTTTAATTTATTGTTAAATTAATTTATTTTAAATGTAATTAAAAAGACAGTTATTTTTTTAATTTCTGCTTTTTCAATGGACCTTTTGTTATATCATTCGGTGTTATTCGGTAACATTTTTGGTATCATATTAAAGAGGAAGATGTCAAAAAGCAAAAACAAAAAAAAAACGTCTGTCCGTTTTTGCCCGTCTAGCTTTTATCGACTTTTATGTGAACCTTGTTTTGTGAAAACTATTGACTGTTTTAGTTAAAAAAAAATTTTTTTTGACGAATTGATATTTTATTATCAATTAAACAAATATAACCGTGACATTTTAACTATCAAATATTTATTGATATTGAAAAATATCAGAATTCACTATTTTTTTTTCAGTGTATCCAAAATTTTTTTTATACCTAAAATCATTAGAAAAACGCTCTTTTACTGTTAATTAGTGGTTTTAGTCAAGTACAACTTCATTAAGCAAAAAAAATTCTCATGAGCGGTTTTTGAAGGTAAATACCCCTATGTGCAATGCTTAAAACCTTAAATTAATTTTTTGCTTTGAAAAAAAGTATTACAATATATTCCAAAAAATTCATATACAATGTACCTACATCAATTCCAAAAATGAAAATTTAAATGTACCTAAAACCGAAATTGATATAAAATGTTGCAATCCTTTACTTCCTTAATAATAAGAAAAGCAAAAACAAAATTCAATACACAAAAATCAAAACAACCAAAAACATAAAAAATAATTCCAAAAATGAAAAGTCAATACAATGCCAAACATGAAAAAAATATTTGCAATCATTGTAGGTATATCAATTCCAAAATTGATGTAAAATGTTACAATCCTTTAATCTGATTTAAGAAAAGCAAAAAAAGTTTAAAAACAGAAAAATCAAAATATCCTACATCTGGCACGCCATAAAATATTTCCGGCACTCCACCAATTAACCCTTAACTATAGTGGTGGGTCCAGGGGACCCACATCTACTTTTAAAAAGTTAATAAAAACCGTTGAAAATGAATTTTCTCTTTTTTTTTTTTTTCTTCTTCTAAAATTGTTATCTTTTAATGCTTAAAAAAAAATTTATAAAAAAATTCAATTTTGTATTTTATTTTATCATTTCAAAACACTATAAATTTTCACCACTATAGTTAAGGGTTAAGTAATCCAATTGCCATTTGAGCGACATTCAACGATTTTTAGTAAAATTTTTCTTGATATTTTGTTAAACTGTAAAAATCTCTTCTTCTCAGAAGAAGATACTCACGCTCTGAAGAACGGATTGAATTTACGTGAAAAACCAGACGAAGTAAAATTAACTGAACAGTTTTTTATCGGCAGGTAATTAGGTTTTCATAAACTAAAGAACTATCTTAAATGCTAGGTCTACTTTGGACCCTGATACGACATCCTTTGATAAACTTAACATGTCTAAATTTTAATAGTTGGAAATTGAAGAAATTGAAATGTAGCTGAACGAATTTCTCCGATATCGACTCGAAACGAGGAAAGAGTTGGAATCAATCGAACTAGAGAGGGCGGAGGGCAATACGACGAAAAATTCCAAAAAAATTTGTCCACATGAATAACATTAAAGATTCGCTTAGAAGCAGATTGTCAGATGATTCCAACTTTTTCTTTCAGTTCAGCCTACATTTTGCTTAAAGTGACGAAACGTAGCCCTGATATAAACTACTTCGCATCGAGTTCACAACAAGAGAAGTCATACTACAATATTTCCTTCACTTTTTATTTTTTTGTTTATGTTTTTTTTGTTTTATTTTGCTGAGGTACATCTAAAAATTGAAAAGTGAAAAATTTCAAATATATTTTTTTTAAACTCAGTTTTTCTGAACGTAAAATTTGAAACAATGATGCAGAAAGCTTATTTTTTTGATTCCAAAAACAATTTTTGTAGTTTTTTTTTTAAACAAATAGCGCTATAAAGAAATAATAGTTTTGTAAATCTCCTTTGCAAAAAGTGGCCATTTAGTTATGCCTTTAATCTGAAATTTTGTTTTTTTATTTAAACGAACTACACGAATAAATCTGTTATTTTCAAATTTAAATTAATAGGTGTGCTTACAAATAAAACTCTGCAAAGTTTAAAATTAGCGTAAGCGATACAGTTATTGACACCCATAAGGAATTTTTCAGTTCACACAGCTGGCAAATATAATCTGTATGGATATGTGAAACTCTTAGTACATTTTTAAATACCTTACTCAATTGTTTTTCATTATATGTACAGGGTGATTCAGGAGTAATGTGCCAAAAAGTAATGTGAAAAAAAATTGGAAAAAAAAAATTTCAAAGTAATTTTTTTCAAAATTTCATGTAATTAAGTACTAATTTAGTTTTAAAAATTCGATGCTCTTATTTATTTCAAAACAAAAACAGAAAACCAGATTGAAAAATATCTTGTGATTTTCGAGAAATTAACAAAAAACCAAAACCACTTTTTTCTAAAAAACCTCTTTATTTTTTGTTTTTACATGGCTGGACTTGTTGATAAATAAATTTATGAAAGATTAACCATTCGTCCACTATTTTTTAAACATTCAGACTTAAGTTAGGGTACATTAAAGCGATACTGTATTGGATTAGCCCTGAATTGATCAACTTTTTTCATTGATAACACCTGAAAACTTACCTGAAAATTTTTGTTACTGTGTCTGGAATACTCGCCGCCCATGGATTCTTGTTTTAAGGGCTTTCAGGCAATAAAATCGCAATTTCTTCATGGAAATTGAATAACAAATAATAATGTTCATCCAAAAGATTAATCGAGGACAAAAAATGACAAATACGAAGGAAAAGAATTCAAATGTTATCTATGTTGGAAAAAAATGATTCTCTTGAAACCTTTAAAAACCAAAGAATATGATTTAAAAAGTCCTTTTTTTATTTTGAACTGTTTGCGCAAGTACTATTTCATTGTTTTTCATTAAAATAAAATAATTATACTGCCTTAAGACCTTTACAGCTAGAATCCACCCTTACTTAAGTCTGAATGTTTAAAAAATAGTTGACGAATGGTTAATGTTTCATAAATTAATTTATCAACAAGTCCAGCCATGTAAAATAAAAAATAAAGAGGTTTTTTAGAAAAAAGTAGTTTTGGTTTTTTGTTAATTTCTCGAAAATCACAAGATATTTTTCAATCTGGTTTTCTGTTTTTGTTTTAAAATAAATAAGAGCATCGAATTTTAAAAACTAAATTAGTACTTAATTACATGAAATTTTGAAAAAAATTACTTTGAAATTGTTTTTTTCCAATTTTTTTTCAAAATTTTGATTTTAAAAATTAATATTTCAAAAACTGTGCCATAAAATGGATTTGTTTAAAATGTTTGTAAAATACTAGGATTTTGGCTTTACAAAAAAGTATAGCACGTTATTGTAAGTACAACCGTTGATTTTTAATGATTTTTTTTCCAAAATAAGTCAATTTTTTTTAAATTGCCCCTCCCCGCTAAACGAAGGGGAATAGACCCCCCCCTCCTATACGATTTTTTTCTTGTCTTGACCTAACCTACACGCTCTAGCTTTTTGGCACATTACTCCTGAATCACCCTGTATATTTGTATTAAAATCGGTTAAGAGATTCGTGATATTGTTAAATTTTGATTTTTCTAAAACTCTACCAAAATGTATAATTATTGACACTCTTTTACAGCTATTGACATCACATATTTATACAATTATTGACATACTTGTACAACTATTGACACCACATAATATTTATACAATTATTGACATATCTTCAAACAGACAGTTGGAAACACAAATTACGATTTTTTTGTTGAGGCTGATTTAAGTCATTTTCTTAAACCTTTACGTGGCACCCTTTGAAGGGTGTCGGCTCAAAAATGTCTTAAACTAGCTATTCGCCTGTTTTGTGGCCCAAATGGATTTTCCTTTTTGTCTTCTTCAAGAAAACCCTTGTCGACATGAAGTACATCCTCTCCCAAATAACATTTCAGCTTCGATAAAGGTATTACCGAAGATACATTTCAGCTTTTGTTAAACTTTAGTTGGGTTGTTGGGCATGGAAAAGGGCAACGTTATACAAGTTAGACCCTTAATAACAATGTACTTATAAGGTCTAAAAGAATCTTAAACTAAGATTTACCGAAGCTCTATCGAAGCTTTTAGATTTTACAGATAGTTTATAAATTGACTAACCAAGCTTATCCGAAAAACAAGCTTTCTTCGGTTAAGTTTCTTTAGGAGTATTCAAACAACTTACTACAAGTTGTTAAACAAGTTCGAACTTTTATTAGCAATTAAATTCTGAAACAAGCTCAATACAAGCTGTATCAAAAGTGGTACCTGCGAGATTTCAATTGTCAGAAGCTGTTGTGTTAGTTGATTAGTTCGAGGAATATGAAAAAATTTGGCTGCAGTCTTTTTGGTCATCTTTTGTATCCTCACAGCTTCAAGAGCGTTTTTCGAGGTCCGTTTTGGTGTATTTCCTAGTACATTTAGGCATTTTTCCGGCTTAGTATTCATTTAAAAGAGTGATCTAATTATTGACACTCTTTATAAGTACAACTACAGACACAGTGTCAACGTTTGTACTCCAATACAAGACAGTTATTGACACAGGGGTGTCAATTATAGAAAATGTTAAAATCTTAAGACAGTAGTTGACACCCCATTTTATTAAATATATAATAAGAGAAAAACAATAAAAATACATTAAATCCTTCTCCAGGACATTAAATTTCATATATTATAAACTTTTATGATCATACTTTTACTAAGTACAACATAATTATCGACTTACATGTTAAGACTCCTTAACGAAATAGACACTTTTTTAACAAAAAAAAAACACACTCTCGTAACAGTGATGTTTACGTTTCAAAATTTAAAACAAAATTACAAAATTGAGAAGCTACTTCCCAACTAAAAACAAAAAGTGAGAGAATAAGAGCGAAGAAATTAAAAAAAAAGGTTTATATAAATCGTTGTGATTTTTTCCTATAAAACGTTCTTTACGAAGAGGGTATCAATAACTATATTGACATTTTGCAGTGTCAATAATTGTATCACTTACGCTAATTATTTTTGCTTCTAGTGGTCACAAAAAAAAAACTAGATCAAAACTGTATGGCACGCCGCCGAAGGCACCTCAAATAAATATTTTTTTTTAAATGGCACGAGGCTCTAAAAAGGTTCGCCATCCCTGTTGTAGAGGATGCTTAAAAAAGCTTAACTTGAAGTTTTCGACCAAGATTTCCTATGAGCTTTTTCCGCCATTTTGACAATAACTCGGCTATCTGACGAGATGCGAGATTTTACAAGAAGCTTTTTTGTAGCTTCGATTATCGAGTAAAAGTTATGACACTTTTGCATTTAACTTTTTTCGATAGGAGGTCTACTTTTGACACAAATCGTAAAAAACCACGATTTTTGACACCAACCTCACTTTTTCGCCCACCCACCCTTTTCCCCAATTAGTTTGTTTCCGCTTTCATATACCATTTATCCTAAATTTTTCCAACCACCCATATGCTGTTAATAAGTTTTTTATTTTCAAAAATTATTGGCACTGATCTAATTGCAATTTTGATGAACTAAATAATATAGAGATTGAAGAGCAAACTACAAAATGCACAATTAAACACAAAAAGCCGGTATACTGTATTTACAAAATTTGGGTTAATAAAATTGGGGTTAAAAAAAACCATTACCATCTTCTTCTCATTATTTATTAAATAAATACATACATTTGTATGTATGCGTTACTGATATAATAATATAAACATTAAAAAAAAATCATGAATGATTGTTTTTTTTACAACCGAACGGGCGGCTTGCTTGGGGTTGGGCGCGGACTAAACGACTTTGCAGCCGGCTGGAAGTCGTAATTTTTGTCAAAAAAAAAATATAAAATTACGACATTGTAGGTCTGAATGTGGTCAACAAATTTTATTTTAATAATTTTTTGGATATTCATCACCCAAAAAAAAAATTATGTCAATGACTTATGACTTTTTTAATCGATATCTCGAAAACGGTTCATGATACACAAAAAATGTGTATGCATGAATTGTAGAACTTGTTAAAAGCTACAAAAAAGTAAAATGTTCGTATCTCGTCAGATAGCCGAGTTATTGTCAAAAAACCAATTTTATCCTTTTTTCAAAATGGCGGAAAAAGCTCATAGGAAATCTTGGTCGAAAACTTCAAGTTAAGCTTTTTTAAGCATCCTCTACAACATATCCAAAATTTAGCTTTCTCGGTCATTTTGCATTTCCAAATGTATATAATGACTGGCCTATTCTTCAGTTGTGGCTTTCAAGGATCGAAGTTTGTTTGCAAGGGGCACGTCTTGCCATTTGTGTTTCCATTTATCGTGTATAGTAAATTTAATTTTTTTCCTTTAAGTCTGTATAGAAAAACAAAAAAGATTCATCTAAAGGTTCAAATATTGACTGTTTTGCTAGTTCGTCTGCTCTTTGATTATAACCAATATTCATATGGCTGGGAACCCAAAAAAGTACGAAGTTTTTAGGGGATTGGTATATAAGTTCTTTTATTTTGTAGGCGATTGGATGACTGCTATATATTTTTTTTAGAATGTGAATAGAATTTAAGAAGTTCCCATTTTAGAAGTGGCAACCCTATTTTTTTATTTTCGGTATCAACTTATCTTTCATATGACACCAATTTTAACCTCTAACCTTATGAGCTAAGTAACTCGACGGTCGCCTCTCCGACTATAATGAATCCGTACAGATTAAGAAATTTGAATATCTGGTTGAAACTGCGTAAGTTATCGCATTTTGGATTGCGTATAGTTCTGCTGTGCAAATGCTTGAAAACTTTTGTAAGTGTAATTTTCTTTCAATTGAGTTGTGCTTGAATGCACAGCCCGTCTCAGAATTTATAACGGATCTATCTGTAAAAATCTCTTCATAATCGCGATATTTTAAACTACACGTTTCTTGTATAGGAAGTGTTTCCTTTTTTTTTAAATTTGAAAGAGTTGTGTCTATTTTAAAGGAGGTGGAAAGCCAAGGAGGGGAAATCTGGGTTTTTTCCTTACTGTAGATGATATTTTGGTAATGTTTTCCTGATAACTACATTTAAGTCGGACATATGCTGGCTGGTAATTTAGTGGCCGTGTCTTAAGTTTAGTGAAAATTTGCTCATTTTGAATTTTCTCAGCTTAAGGATGACACTTAAAAGAGCTTATTTTAGCATAGCAAAAAAGTTCTTGCTCCAATCTTCTACATTCCAATGGACGTTGTCCTGCAGCCACCATTACACTATCAATTGGACTGGTTCGAAAAGCACCTATACTAATTCTAACACCAGCATTATGAACAGAGTGATTGGAGTAATGATTTTCGTGCAGAAATATATAAAATGCTCCCGTAGTCTATGATTAGTAAAACGATCATATTATGGTTTCTAGACTTTCACTTTCTGCATTTTTCACTCATTTAAATTTTCTGATCATATTCAATTCACATTATTTCTGTTTGTAAATTTGGTGCCTTTTTCCATGAATCTATAATTTTTGGACAAAATATTATCATAACTTATTTGTGTCTCCTTATTTTTTCTTTTGAATTCTTCTTTTTTTCCATTAAAATTTCCGATAAAATGGCATCCAGCAGTAATAATTTAACTTCAGAAACAAAATTAAAAAGAATGATCCTTCAGCTATGACAGTTCGAAGCAATTTCGAAGTTTTTGAAATTGATCCAAATGAAGAATATGATATTTTATTTCACGTGAAATTTAAAAGTGATTTCAATTCACTTTCGGTCGAATTGCGGAACATGGGCGTTTATATCGAAAATGGTGTTTGTCACACAAGAACTTTGAAAACAGGAGACAGTAGTACGAAGCTGTCGACGTCGAGAGCAGTTAAATGCTTCTATACCACTTTCAGTACCGCAGCACAGAGCTTCACTCTCGATCAAAGGTGAATATATTAGAGAGAAAAATTTTTCGTACCCCTCTAAAAAATGTTTGAAAAATTTTCTAGCCCCCTCCAAATTTTTTTCTGGATACGCCACTGATCGGCATACATAGCAATTTTGATAGGATCTTCCACTTTCGAAAGGATACTATTTACAGCAATCAGGAACAATGTCACACTTATAACAACTGATCCTTGAGGTATGCCATTTTCGAGTATATTTTCATTAGAAAAAGAATGGCCTATAACAACTTGGAATGATCTTTCTGTGAGGAAATTATTTATAAATTTCACTAAATTCCCTCTTAGTCCCATTTGCATCAATTCATTGATAACACGGTGTAACACTCAAAATATACGCGGGCGGAGACCTATCAGGTTTTGTAGAGCTAGTCGCACTGATTACGAAACGGTATTTGAAAATCCCCTAACACCCCCAAAATCTGGAGTTACGGGCAAAAAACGGTTTTTTGGATCTTCACCCAATGAAAAAACTCTAGCTTCGACAATTTTTTATCCATTTTCGATTTGTTTACAGTTTCTGATAGAAAATAAATATACCTTTTCAACAATGTATAAAACATGTAACTCGGTTAAACCACTTAGAATTTATAAGCTTTCAAAGTTCAAAAATTCCATTTTTTTCGTCATTTGCCCAACTTCGGCATCAATTTAAAGTATATGTTTTCGAAACAACATGCTATTTAAAAAATATATTCTGAAACTATATCTATTTCTCAATCAATCAAAGTATTTTTTATGAAAATCACTTCAAAATTGGCTTAGAAAAAAAAAATTTTCGATTTCAACCCAAATACAGAAATTCGAACTTTTAGGTATAGAACAAAAATGTTGTTTCGGCACGTAGTAGGATAACTTGGGCGCCAGGATTTGATAACGGGTTTTTATAGAGGAGCTCAATACAAACATTTTTTTCTTTGGGAGGGGGGTCTATCTCCCCCCGTTTAGGTGGGAGGGGCATTTTTCTAAAAAAAAATTATCAAAATAAAAAAAAATTATTAAAAAACAACGGCAACACTTACAGTAATAGAAATATATAGTTTTCACTGTCCTTTAAGGAATCAATTGAGGCAGTTTTCTGTGTGATTAGTTTTTTTTACTAAAATTCACAGTCTGGACAAAAATAGTAGGTATAAAATGAGTTTAAAATTTTTTTTTTCACCTATTTTTAACTTTGAAATCGATTATTTCAAAAACTATTATTTATATAATATTAATTTAAAAATTAGAACCAAATTTACAATTTTTCCTTTCGGAAATGGTATCATTTATTACTGTAAGTGTTGCCGTTGTTTTTTAATAATTTTTTTTTATTTTGATAATTTTTTTTTAGAAAAAAGCCCCTCCCACCTAAACGGGGGAGATAGACCCCCCTCCCAAAGATAAAAATGTTTGTATTGAGCTCCTCTATAAAAACCCGTTATCAAATCCTGGCGCCCAAGATATCCTACTACGTGCCGAAACAACATTTTTGTTCTATACCTAAAAGTTCGAATTTCTGTATTTGGGTTGAAATCGAAAAATTTTTTTTTCTAAGCCAATTTTGAAGTGATTTTCATAAAAAATACCTTGATTGATTGAGAAATAGATATAGTTTCAGAATATATTTTTTAAATAGCATGTTGTTTTGAAAACATATACTTTAAATTGATGCCGAAGTTGGGCAAATGACGAAAAAAATGGAATTTTTGAACTTTGAAAGCTTATAAATTCTAAGTGATTTAACCGAGTTACATGTTTTATACATTGTTGAAAAGGTATATTTATCTTCTATCAGAAACTGTAAACAAATCGAAAATGGGTAAAAAATTGTCGAAGCTAGAATTTTTTCAATGGGTGAAGATCCAAAAAACCGTTTTTTGCCCGTAACTCCAGATTTTGGGGGTGTTAGGGGATTTTCAAATACCGTTTCGTAATCAGTGCGACTAGCTCTACAAAACCTGAAAGGTCTCCGCCTGCGTATATTTTGAAACCTCATTTTTGTAACACCGTGTAATATTTCTCCTCCATACGGTCTCGTAAGCCTTTTTCATGTCAAAGAATATAGCTATGAGAAATTTTCTAGCTACGAAAGCTTCCATAACTTCAGATTCTAAATACAAAAGGTTGTCGATAGTGCTTCTATGTTTACGGAATCCAGATTGAAAATTATTAATTACAGAATTACTTTCAAGGAACCATTGAAGTCTTTTGTTTATGATTCTTTCTAAGACCTTGCAGAGGCAATTTGTTAGTGAAATGGGTCTAAAGTTATTCGTATTAAGAGGATCTTTGCCTTGTTTAAGTATTGCTACTATTAGCTGCGTTCCTTTGGAAATATTTATCTACTTTTTAGTACTTAAAGCTGCTTTGAACTACTTTTTCAGTATAGCAAAGTAGATCAAAGTAGTTTTAAGTACTAAAAAGTAGATAAATATTTCCAAAGGAACGCAGCTAATAACGCTTTTTTCCATATTTTTGGGAAAGTCCCAGTACTAAAAATTTTGTTGTAAAAATTGAGTAAACAGGAAAGGTCAAAAGTGTTCATATTTTTTATCATGTCGTAATGAATCGTGTCAGGGCCTGCAGAAGATCCCTTGCTTTCTGAAATAGCATTTTGAAGTTCTTGAAAATAAAATGGTCGGTTACAAATATCTGTTTGGTTTGAAGGGATATTCAAACTGACTGATTCGATATGAATTTTATGACAATGACTTAAAAAATCTGTGCTGTAGTTTTGTAAATTAGAGTTTTCAGAGAAATTTTTCGAAAATTCTTCCGTAATGTCTTTCTTATTTGTAAATATTTGATTGTTAGATATAATAGATGTAATAGCTGTAGATTTTATTTTTCCGTTCATATTTCTTATTTTTCTAAAAACTTCTGAGGACGGTGTCCAGCCAGTTATTGTACTTATGTACTCCTCCCAAATTTTTTTTTTAAACACACGAATCATTTGTCTTGCCTTATATTTAGCTGATATAAAGTTTTTGAAATCGGTTAGGTTTATTAATAATTCCTATTTTCGTGACCTTATTTTTGAATACAAATTCAATCCTGAGTGGGCTTTAGGTCTGGTTTATAAATTTTCTTTATCTTGTCTCCGACGTTTCGACCGTGTTTACAGTCTTCTTCAGGGCTAATTATTTTTAAAAAATAAAAAATTATAATAAATGCTAAAAAACTATTATCTATACTTACAGAGTATTCTATCTTCTAATTTTAAGAATGTAGTCTTAAAAATTTAAAGGTCTTGTTTGTTTTGGTTTGTTTTTATTTTTAAATATTTTAAAATTCAAAAAAATTCGAAGTCTTGAAAAAGACGTTTCAAATCATCGAAATTTCAAAATATAAAAAATTTTTAATTATTTGATAAGAAATTCAAAATTTCTTATCAAATCTAGCCTACAGAATCAAGTTGAACATAAATTTAATCTAAAATATTTCTTTGAATAAACTGACTATAAATATTGCTGAGCCCTTCACAATCTGTTCTTCTATTAACAGTATTGTCTGTATCTAATATATGCAACATTTCTATTAACATTCTTTTATTGTAATGTTTTTCTATCTGTAAAATATCTACGTCATTAAAATCTGGTCTATGCCCCTCATCAATACAATGCAAAGCTAAAGCTGTTTTTTGTGAATGCCCGCTATTTATATCGGACCTATGACCAGCTATACGATTTTTTAGTTTTTGAATTGAAGTTCCTACGTAAACTGAAGGACAATGATTTGTCCCATCTCCTAAACATTTTATTTTATAGACTATGTTTGATTTCTCAATCTTAGAAAGTTTACCCTTCAAGTTCGAAAACAATGAAGTTCTTAATATATTTGCCGACTGAAAAGCAATACGAATATTTTCTTTATTCCTAATATTAGCATTTAAAATTCTATTTGAAAGATGGGGAATATATATAATGCTTCTATAAGAAACTTGTGTAACATTTGTTACTAAATTTGTCTGAATCAATGGGTTGAAATATTGATTCAATAATGTTATTATTACATTCAAAGGAAAGGAATTTGAGAGTAACGTTTCCGTAATTATTTTAATGTTTTTTTGACGAAAGACAATGTCACTGATATCCAATACTCTATTAATAAAATTTTTTGCTGTATTAGTTATAACATGCTTAGGCTGTTAGGAATTGTAATTAATGAGACGACCAGAAGATGTAGGATTTTTATACCAATCAAAAATTAATCTATTATTTTTTCTTATTACCAGCACATCTAAGTATGGAAGTTGACCATTATTTTCAATAGAGTTTGAAAATAATGGTCAACTTCCATACTTAGATGTGCTGGTAATAAGAAGAAATAATAGATTAATTTTTGATTGGTATAAAAAACCTACATCTTCTGGTCGTCTCATTAATTACAATTCCAAACAGCCTAAGCATGTTATAACTAATACAGCAAAAAATTTTATTAATAGAGTATTGGATATCAGTGACATTGTCTTTCGTCAAAAAAACATTAAAATAATTACGGATACGTTACTCTCAAATTCCTTTCTTTGAATATAATAATAACATTATTGAATCAATATTTCAACCCATTGATTCAGACAAATTTAGTAACAAATGTTACACAAGTTTCTTATAGAAGCATTATATATATTCCCCATCTTTCAAATAGAATTTTAAATGCTAATATTAGGAATAAAGAAAATATTCGTATTGCTTTTCAGTCGGCAAATATATTAAGAACTTCATTGTTTTCGAACTTGAAGGGTAAACTTTCTAAGATTGAGAAATCAAACATAGTCTATAAAATAAAATGTTTAGGAGATGGGACAAACCATTGTCCTTCAGTTTACGTAGGAACTTCGATGCAAAAACTAAAAAATCGTATAGCTGGTCATAGGTCCGATATAAATAGCGGGCATTCACAAAAAACAGCTTTAGCTTTGCATTGTATTGATGAGGGGCATAGACCAGATTTTAATGACGTAGATATTTTACAGATAGAAAAACATTACAATAAAAGAATGTTAATAGAAATGTTGCATATATTAGATACAGACAATACTGTTAATAGAAGAACAGATTGTGAAGGGCTCAGCAATATTTATAGTCAGTTTATTCAAAGAAATATTTTAGATTAAATTTATGTTCAACTTGATTCTGTAGGCTAGATTTGATAAGAAATTTTGAATTTCTTATCAAATAATTAAAAATTTTTTATATTTTGAAATTTCGATGATTTGAAACGTCTTTTTCAAGACTTCGAATTTTTTTGAATTTTAAAATATTTAAAAATAAAAACAAACCAAAACAAACAAGACCTTTAAATTTTTAAGACTACATTCTTAAAATTAGAAGATAGAATACTCTGTAAGTATAGATAATAGTTTTTTAGCATTTATTATAATTTTTTATTTTTTAAAAATAATTAGCCCTGAAGAAGACTGTAAACACGGTCGAAACGTCGGAGACAAGATAAAGAAAATTTATAAACCAGACCTAAAGCCCACTCAGGATTGAATTTGGTTAGGTTTATTGTTCTATTATAAACTCTGAGCAATGTTTTCCTTTTTTTTTTAAATAATTTTAATTTCACTGTTCCACGAAGGAACCTTTTTGTTTGTAGGGGGGTGAGAAAGTGACAATGGGAAAGACTTGTTAGCTGCTTCGAGAATATTTTTACGTATGAAATTTTCATGTTGATCAATGTCATCAAAATCAATGTTCTGAAAATGTTTGTCATCTCCAGTTGTACTATCTATGATGGGTATTATGATAGGGAAATGATCGCTACTGTGCAAATCATTACAAACAAACCATTCGAAATAATTTTCTAAAATAGTTGAAACAATTGTTACACCCAGAGAAAAAACGCATAGAAATTTTTAATACGTACTACATTGAATCAATGGTGAAAAATATATTCATTAATTTTCTAAAAATCGTCCTATGCTTAAGTTACAGTTTGTCACATCAATTTTTATAAGTGAGATGGCACAGTGGTAAGGCACAAGCTTGTCAACCCAGGTATAGCAGGTTCGATCCCCAGCGGATGCCAGTTTTACTTTTTTTTATTTTTTTTTTTATGTGTGAACAACTTAGATTTAAAGTGTGCTACTTTGATTCAATCATTTTCCACTTTACGCTAAAAATGTAGTGATTTTCCATTGATTCAAAGTGGTTTCCATTGATTTTACGTTGTTTTTTGGCTCAGTGTAGGTCAATACATAGGCTAGACTGAAATGTGTAGGCTAGACTGAAATGTGTAGGATCGCCATCATTTAGGAGACTTAATTGATAACTATTTAATACATCTTCAATCATTTTTCCCCTTCTAACTATTTTTACAGATCCCCACAAATTATTGTGGGAATTAAAATCTCCCAATAGTAAAAATGGGCTGTTACTAATATTTTCCATATCAAATTGAGAAATTTGGTTTGTAAATCTTCACAACAAAAGGAATCTCTCACGAGTATCTAAGGCAACACCACCATGTGATATAGTATTGGAATTGAAATTTTTATAAAATATTTTATAATTTTTGGGTTTTGGATCGTGATCAAATTTAAATTTAGTTTCTTGTATGCTACAAACTAAAGGCTTATATTTACTGGTAAGAAGTTGAAATTCATTATAATGGCTATAGAAGCCATCACAATTCCATTGAATTATATTTAAGTTATTCATATTTATATAAATTCTGATTCTGAGTGTAAGTCACTGGATAGACTATAGTTATCGTTGGTGTTATTTTTAATATTTTTTTATTTGTTCGATAGCTTAGTAGGAAATATTTTAAAAGTACCTTGATCTTTAGTAATAATTTTCTTTATAGGAACGTCCAAAGAATTTTCGTCTGATGACTTTATGGGAGTTTTGTTGTTGTTGGTGAAGAGCTGGTACACATATCCATGGGTGTAGTTGTTGATTGTGGACTTGCTTCAGAATGTGATATCATCTGTTGTATTCTGCTTGTTTCTTGATTTTCTAGTGGTTCCAGTTGTCTTTTCTTTGAGCGATAGGTTGAAAGCGATGATCAAACAAAAGAGAGCGTATTTCTCTCATGGTATAGTTTTTTAGCTTCTCTTATGTCTACTTTTTCTAAAATAATTAGAACAGGTTTTGGTTAATCTGCAAACAACTGCGATATGACCAAAATGCAGACAATTCATGCATCTAAGTGGGAAAGGTATTTAGGGCTCAGTTATAGCTATCAGTAAAATCCATCAGTAAAAATTCTGTTTTGCTATTTTGAATTCTAATTTATGCAAAATATTGATAAAATAAATTAAAAACATATTTTCACTAACTTTTTGAAAAAGAAGCAATGCATTTGGTGTTATATTTTAGTCACAAATTCATTTTATAAATTTTACTGATGAAATTTGGTTTTACTGAACAGTAAAATTTATAAAATTGATTTGTGACTAAAATATAACACCAAATGCATTGCTTCTTTTTGAAAAAATTTGTTAAAATAAGTTTTCGACTTATTTCATCAATATTTTGCTCAAAATAAATGTTTAAGGTATTCAAAATAGCTAAAGAAAATTTTTACTGATGGATTTTACTGATAGCTATAACTGAGCCCTTAAGGTCGCACTTTTGCTCTCATATAGCCAATGTCGTTGTATTCGGGAATACATGAGGTAGAAAAAATTATTGTGTACAGACTGCTGTCTTCTAAGACACCTGTTGATTTATTTTTTTTGCTTCATGCGTCTTATATCAATGATTCTTTGATCACTTTAATTATACAGAATATAGTCCTTTTCCATATAATTAAAATCAGGGCAAAAGATAACACCTTTCACATTGTTAAGGGTTGGATGTTCTGATATTTTAATTAGAATGTTTGAATTTAAATTTGTCAATTTTATGAGCTTGTTAGCTTATTGTTTTTCTTTAGTGTATACTAGGACAGTTCCATTTCTAATTTTCACACACTTTTTTTAACAAAAAGGGTGAAACTTTTTCGATGTTCATATTTTGTTCAGATCTTTCAATTTTTAAAAATTTAGGGCCTGGTGAAACATTAGCTAATTTCTTAGTTTCGTCGAATAAAAGTTTATTCCACAATAACTGCGCCTGTTCTTCTATTACACTGCACAACAAGGTTTTGGATGAATAAACTATACAATACTTTTCCGAGGGTTTTTGGTGTGCTGAACTCGAATCCGGTTTCAGAAATGTTCTATCAGCTCTAGTTTTTGAAATATTGCCATTAGAAAATGCAAAAACACGTTTTTTGGCTGATAGCTCTGGTCAACAAAATTTGACTATTTTAATTATGAATAAACCAAAGTATACTTTTCCAATAGTTTTTGGTATGCTTAACTCGAATATGAAGTCAGAAATATTATATCAATCTTAATTCTTGAAATATTGCCGTAAGAATTTGCGAAAAAAGCGAGTTTTGGCTGATTTTGAGGTTATGCTATGATGTGAGGTACCTTATTTCAAAACAATTTTTAACGGTTTAACGGTCAGAAATGTTCTATCAGCTCTAGTTTTTGAAATATTGCCATTAGAAAATGCAAAAACACGTTTTTTGGCTGATAGCTCTGGTCAACAAAATTTGACTATTTTAATTATGAATAAACCAAAGTATACTTTTCCAATAGTTTTTGGTATGCTTAACTCGAATATGAAGTCAGAAATATTATATCAATCTTAATTCTTGAAATATTGCCGTAAGAATTTGCGAAAAAAGCGAGTTTTGGCTGATTTTGAGGTTATGCTATGATGTGAGGTACCTTATTTCAAAACAATTTTTAACGGTTTCTATAAGAACTGTTTTCCTTCTTTGAAAATCTGTTTAAATCTTTCCGATATCTGTTTTATTATCCGAGATATCTTAAGTTTAAGTACGTTTGTTTTGGCTTATTTTATCAATAACGTTATTTCAACTGCAGTAACTTCAAATTAAAATATCTCGGATTATAAAAAAGATATCGCAAAGATTTAAACAGATTTTCAAAGAAGAAAAGCAATTCTTTATACAAACCTTCAAAAAGAGTGTTGAAAAAAATTCCCTCACAATGCAGCATAACTTCAGAATCAGGTGTTTTTGCATTTTCTAACGGTAATATTTTAAAAACGGGAGCTGATAGAATATTTCTGAATTCGGATTCGAGCTCAGCACATCAAAAACCTTTGGAAAAGTATTGTTTGGTTTATTCATCATACAAAAACTTTAATTTTGTTGTGCAGTGTTATAGGTGAAAAATATAGAAAGCAAGATTATACCGATCACTCTTATTAGCTTCTTTATTCTTTGAAAGCGTAAACCAGACTGAGTACGATTATTATTATTATGATGACATAATAGAACCAAGAGGTAAGTGAGTTTCAAGCAGTTATTTTTAACTATATGGGTACCTAACACTCCAAGGATCTGAGAAGACTCATCAAGAATTCCATTCGTATCGAGAGTTTTCTAAGATTACCGAAAAAACAGTGGGAGTATTTATGCAACGGTGTAAACTCTTGGCAAACCTGATGGAGAAATCTGGTAAACAAGCTGTACAACCCATACCAAATTTTGACACATTTACTACTTTACCACGTTAACTAGAGTTTACAACGTTTGAAGGATACCCGTTATCACAAAATCCGATCGTAGAGACTAATTGTGTAAAATTTTCCATTATCTACGAACGGGGGTCGTGATTGTTTTTACGGGAATCTTAGTAAATTATATTTATGGATGAAATTTTTCATGAGGCCGATTGATTTGGCATGCGGACTTAAGCGGTCCTTGGAATGCTAAGTACGAGAAGTATGAATATTTCAAATACGCTCTCTGAGTAGCCAAGGCCATAATTTTAGATTTTGAAAAAAATCAAATGATGATTTATCTTATACACAGAAATATACGACTGAATTTATCTTAAGTTAGCAGAGGCAAGATTTAAAAAGAAATAAATTACAGTCATTTGACCAATAGATTTCAACAGTAAGTAGCACCTGGCCTATTTGATCTTGAGATGATGCATTTTTTCTATCAAAAAACGGTCATTTATACAGGGTGTCCCAAAAGCTAACCTTGAAACGAAAACGGTACATAGGTTAAGTGGTGACCGTTATCAGAAAAATAATAAAACAAAATAAGAAATCCTACTTTTTTTATTAGGTAATTTTTCCATATTATTTAATGTTTGTACCCTTTCAGAACTGAATTTGAATTTATAAAAGTAGTAAAGTGCTGATTTTTTAATAGATAAACAATCTTAAACAACACGGTGTTACAAAAATGAGGTTTTAAAATATACGCGGGCGGAGACCTATCACGTTTTGTAGAGCTAGTCGCACTGATTACGAAACGGTAATAAATTTAATAATTTTTTTTTATTTTGATAATTTTTTTTTAGAAAACTGCCCCTCCCACCTAAATGGGCGGAAATAGACCCCCTTCCAAAAAAAAAAATTTTTGTATTGAGCTCCTCTACAAAAACCCGTTATCAAATCCTGGCGCCCAAGTTATCCTACATAAAAAATACCACGTTTGATTTGGAAATAAATATTATTTTAGAATATAATATTTTTAAAACAGCATACTGTTGTGAAAATATATACTTTAATTTGATGTCGAAGTTGGATAAATGACGAAAAAAATGGAATTTTTGAACTTTGATAGCTTATAAATTCTAGGTGGTTTAACCCAGTTACATGTTTTATGCATTGCTGAAAAGGTATATTTATCTCCTATTAGAAACTGTAAAAAAGCTAGATTTTTTTTCAATGGGTGTCAAAAAAACCATTTTGCCCGTAACTCCAGATATTGGGGGTGTTAGGGACTTTTTAAAACCATTTCGTAATCAGTGCGACTAGCTCTACAAAACGTGATAGGTCTCCGCCCGCGTATATTTTGAGTGTTACACCGTGTAATACTCTAAAGGTAGATTACGTTTTAGCATAGGTTTATGAATTAAAATAGTAGAAAAACATATCCTTTTCGTCTTTCTAACTAAATTTGCTTTAGAACTAATGCAGCTGAGTTAAAATTTTTGAATGCACTTGTTAGCAGAGTTATTCAAGGTTCCGTATCAAAAGAAAAAATTGAGAAAACTTAAGATTTGTATTCACCGCACATGAAAGACCGTCACAGGGTGACCATTTTTTCGATTTTTTTTTCGAATGCATAACTAATAATAATAATAGCGCGATTTTTTAGTCGCAAGTTTGTGCACGGTAGTTTTATGTTGCGACTGCGATTTTTTATCGCAACGACTGAAAATCGTATGTGTGCGCCTAGCCTAAACAAGCGCATGTACACAGAGAAAAAATCTAATGTAAAACCAAGTGGAAGAACTGTTGTTTTTAAAATGACATAAATTATACTTTTTTTTATCTGAACAGTCTAAAAGCAAGTTAATTTAGTTTTAATTCTACAGGGTGTCCTGGAAAGAGATAAGAAGATTTTGAGGGATGATTCTTGGGTATATTCTAAGAAAAAAATTGTTCTACAGTAACTCTCTATCTGGAAAGTTGATACACTTTAGCGATGATTTAAGAAAACGCATACTTTGGTATGCCTTTACTCATGTTAATGTTAATAACTCCGTTAATACTTCATTAATGTCTTGATTTTTAGAAGAAATGCTATTCTTTGTCTTGTCTGCATTTACAAAATGTTGATATCTTTTTTTATTGCTCAGATATTAATTTTTAAATGGAATTATTTTTTTCATACCCATGATAATTTTTGACTTTGGGGTCGATTTTCTTCGATAAATGTGTTATAAACATAGTGTTTTATAAATTTGTTCTTTTGAAGAAACAATAATGAACAAAAATGTTATTCACAAGTTTGCCAGAAAACTTATAGATTTTATTATATTTGGGAAAACCTGCACCAGGTAAAATCTCTAAAAAATGTGCTTTTTTGCTT
This sequence comes from Episyrphus balteatus, assembly GCF_945859705.1. Taxonomy (NCBI): domain Eukaryota; kingdom Metazoa; phylum Arthropoda; class Insecta; order Diptera; family Syrphidae; genus Episyrphus; species Episyrphus balteatus. Next base: position 66,445,040 of record NC_079134.1, on the reverse strand, counting down.
TAGTCGAAAATGGGTGCAAATTAAAATTTTTTTTGTAGTTTTAGTTTATTTCTGTTTAAGACCTAGTAACAAAACAACGAATATTTATATATTGATTTTGTGTGCTTGATAGAACTGCTTTTTTTTTTTTTTGACTTTATTGCTAATATTAATTCATGGAGGTTCCCAGTAGTATAAATATCGGACTTGAGGAATAATTCGAGGAGCACCAGTACAATAATTTAGCTCCGAGCATCAAAATTGCTCCTTGAGGAGGAAGCAGAGCCTATGGTCTTATAGTAGCATGGGTAGAATGCATTGAGTGTCATGTGCATTTGTGGAAAAAAGGTGGATGAAATTTTCTTTGAATTAGAAGTGAAGGAAATTTGTAGGGGATAGTTTTCATTGGGTACGTTCACGTACCGATCCAAGGGTATCCGGATACCTTTGTGTTGTTGTAATGCCATATAAAAACTCAGGTTATCGTAAACATGTTTGTCAACAAAAATCCAAAGGTATCCTAAAAATTTCTGGATTCTCATGTATCTTATGGGAGATTTGAAGAACAGCTGATTCGTGTTCACAAACGTATCGGATACTTAGGTATATTGGATAGGGTATCTGTGAGTACGTGAACGCACCCATTGAATGTCGTGTGCGTAGAAAAAGGACCTGTTTAGGTAGGTATCTAGAATATTGTGTGCGTGGAAAAAGGGTCTAGTAAGAATGGGAATGTGTGGAGTGCTTAGAAAATAGGTAGATGAAGTGTATAGGATCTATTTTCAAATGTACTGTTGTCGAGACTGTAAATTTTCCTGTTTTGTTATAGAGATGATAAAATTTTGATGCGTGTATTTTATAACTAGCGTTGCCAATTTTTTTAAGAAGGAATAGAGTATATTTGATTTCAGAGACGAAAAAAAAGAGTACATTTGAAAAAAGAAGAGTACCATTTATTTCAAGTCTTGAAAATTTATTTTTTTTCTTCTTACAGTACATAACAATTTTTTGTTGTTTTTAAGATATGTGTATGACTAAACGTTCAAATTCAAAATTTATATACATTAAGAGCTCATTCTTGATCAATTTCAACGAAGTCCTATTCCTCTCCTCTCGCCATTTTATATTCAAAACCAAAAATACTCTCTCAGTGAATGCTGAAGTGGCAAGAACAGATAGAATATGGCTTACAATTTTTGCAGTTATCAATATAATTCATCGAAAAAATTATAAGAAGGTTAACTCAATTTTAAATACTTTTAAAAGAAAAAATCTAATATTTTAAGGTCTTAAACAAAACAAAGTAAAAAGAGAACAAAATTTGAATAAAAAAAAAAATTAAAATTTTAGTAACAAAATTAAATTTTAAGTATGACTAAGAAACAAACACAAAACAAATAGGTCGTACTAAAACAACGACAAAAATTATAGTGTTTTGTACTCTCTAAATTACAATTGTTCAAATTTAGAAATTATAAGGTCGAATATTTTAAGCCTGTTTTTTTTTTTTCTTTCAATTCTAAATTTAGATACATGAAAGTTATCCATCAATTTGTAAACATTTTCAGAGTTATAGATTATAGAGTACACATACGTGAAATAGACTACAATACTCTTTTTTAGAGTTCGGTTGGCAACCAGATTTAATACAATTATACAGTAGTATAAATATCGGACTTGAGGAATAGAGCCCTTTTGAAAGATTTTTTCTGGTTGAATTCAATTTTTTTGACTGTTTTTTGTTGATTGTGATGTGCAGTAATATTTTTTAGGATTTCTGGGATATGATATGGTGGATGCACCTTGTTGATTGAGAGAATTGAAGCAGGCTTATATGTTTGTGTGATCATTGCGTTTGAGATGGATGAAATCTTATTAGAAAACTATTTGTGGCATTACGAGTTTGTAGGAGTTGTAACTTGTCATATCTAGGTAAAAGTTAGGAAAAAGATTTTTAAGATGGTAATAAATTCCAGAAGAAATTAGAAAAAAATGTCACGATGTGAATACAATAAAGATGCGGTAATAAAAAAGAAAATAAATGGTCGTGGGGGGAGATCAATTTAAAGTAGTAAGACTACAAACTATTGCATAGTAGCCATTAAAAAGAAAGATAATTAAGTCTAGACGAAATATTTGTATTCTCTTACTAGTTTTTTAGGTGCGTGGGATTTTCTTGAAAATGTGTTTGAACTTGTTAGAATTTCCACTTGAGGGAATGATTTGGAGCCATAATGGAAATCCTTTATTATCTGTGAATGTACATCTATGCCTTCTCCTTAAATGGAAATATGTTAAAACCAAGTTGATATCCTCGCAGTATTCTCATTCCTAAAGAATATTTCGGCTTGTACAATCGAGTGCTCCTTGGCAATTTTGTTCTTTTCAATATATTAAATAAAAACTAAAAAACATGAAGTCATATTCGTGTGAAGTGTGTGGAAAATCTTTTTCGAAAAACTTTAATTTAAAAAGACATATGACCATTCATATGACTACCCGGGGAAATAATATAGTTTCTGCGGTTCAAAAAAACTTTTGCAACTTCGGTGAAAAAAAGTTGCTGTAGGGTAATGGTGTGATCATGTTAAAACTGATTACCATGCCTTGTTAGTTCGTGAACAATCTAATAAAATGGATTTTGATGAGGAAGCTGGTCCAGCTACAAAGTATTGTGTACTATGTGAAAAAAATGTGATTTTATATGGGTGGAATGAGCACGCTAAGGATTCGCTACGTTTAAAACTCATTGAGGGGTTTTTCAGTGGAAAAGGTGTAGCAGACAAACCAAAGACCAAGAAAAATTGTGATCTTTGTAACGTTGAAGTGGAAGGTGACTGAAGTAAACACGAACGTCGCTTTGAACATAAAAGGCTTGTTGCTGAATTACATTCAGACAACTTTCGTGTTGTGAAGAGCTGTTTTAAAGGCAGAATTGAGACGCTCATATATGAAAGTAAGAAGGAGGATAATTTGAGCCCCTCTGGATGCTATTTTGGAGAAGTTAGAAACGCATTTAAAAAAACTAACACACATCAAGTTCAATCTAGAACTTTTTGGCGAGTTTATTAAGCTGAACTCCGAAGATGAGATAGAACTAAGTATTAAATCTTTCAATACAAAAATGGAAACAGCGCTACCAAGTTCAGAACTCTCTCCAGCATACGTGGATATGACTGATGAAATAAACACTAAGACACAAGAGTTCCAGGAAAAAGATGGTGGTTGGTCATTACTGAGAATTCTGCATGTTGAAATATGCATTAATGGAAAAACTAAAGGTTCGAGCTTCGAGGTATTTACCACTGCAAGAATTTATTCTTAAAAAAGGAGCATCATCCACCACTATGCTTAAGCTTCGCCTATGAACATTGTAACTCAGAAGTAGAGCCTGAAAAACAATATTGTTTTAATTTCCGGAAGGCTAATTTTAACAAACTGAATGAGCTTCTAAGTAATATAAATTTTGATCTTATTTTAAATAGTGTCAACGATAGTATCGATAGTTTAACCACCAATTTTTACGTAGCCATTTTCGAATGTTTTTACCAGTCAGTACCGTATTCACAAAAGAAAAATATGTCTTCTTCACCCCCATGGTATTCAAAGGAGCTTCGTTCTCTACGCAATTAATTACTTCACCTACATGAATAACTGTAACCAAACATCTTTAGTATCAATTAATATTACTGTTGAAGACGTGATACAAAAAATTTATAAACTTAAAAATGATTTCTCATCGGGTCCTGATGGCTTGCCCGCGATTGTACTAAAAAATTGTGTAGCCCATTTAGCCTCACCTATTGCCAATCTGTTTCAAAAATCCATAACTCTAGGGTTTTTTCCATCAATCTGGAAATTTTCATTCATCATCCCTATTCACAAAACGGGGTGCAAAAGTGATATTGCTAACATTAGACCAATTGCCAAGTTATAGTGCATCCCAAAACTTTTTGAAAGTATTATCTTCGACACACCATATTTTAATTGTAAATCATTGTTTTCAGCCAGACAATACGGTTTTCTGAAAGGCAAGTCTACGACCACTAATCTGGAAATTTTCATTCATCATCCCTATTCACAAAACGGGGTGCAAAAGTGATATTGCTAACATTAGACCAATTGCCAAGTTATAGTGCATCCCAAAACTTTTTGAAAGTATTATCTTCGACACACCATATTTTAATTGTAAATCATTGTTTTCAGCCAGACAATACGGTTTTCTGAAAGGCAAGTCTACGACCACTAATTTAACCGAGTTTGTATCGTACACTTTGAAATCATTAGAAAATAAGAACGAAGTTGATGTCATTGCTACAGACTTTAGCAAGACGTTTGATAGCGTTTAAACTTAAAACTCTAGGATTTCCTCCCGGTTTTATTCAATGGACGAATTCATACCTTTATAATCGTAAATATCAAGTACTTTTTAGATCTTCAATCTCAGATCCATTTATTGCAAAGTCGGGCGTCCCACAAGGAAGTCATTTAGGCCCCATAATTTTTATTTTGACAATCAATGACGTAGAATCACTTATTCAGCATTGTGAAGTCTCTACGTACGCAGATGATATGAAAATCTTTAGGACAATTTCATCGTCAAACGACCCTTTGCTTTTGCAAATTGATTTAGACAATTTCTTTGTTTGGTGTCAGAAAAATAACTTAGATCTTAATGTTGAAAAATGCCAAGCAATCACATATTCCCGTAAACGACTCCGTCCTCCACCACGTGACTATTTTATCAAGGAATGTATTGTTTCAAGAGTAACAACCATTAAGGATTTGGGTGTAATTTGTGATAATGAACTTAACTTCAGATCCCACTATGACAATATTGTATCTAGGGCTAATTCTGCTTTAGGTTTCGTCAAGCGCTGGTCTAAAGAGTTTTCTGATCCTTACGTTACGAAATCACTTTATACCACGTTTGTGAGGCCTTTACTTGAATATGCTAGCCAAGTCTGGTCCCCTTATCACCAAGTCCACATCAAGAGAATTGAAGCAGTACAGCGTAGATTCCTCCGTTTTGCCTTAAGAGGACTTCCGTGGGTTGATAATTTCAACTTGCCCCCTTATCAAGAACGTTTGCAACTCATTAACTCATTATTATCTTTAGAAAAACGTCGCGAAGTTGCCGATGTTATTTTCATACACCAAATTTTATGTAATGTAATTGAAAACTCCACCCTCCTTGAGCAAATTAGTTTTAACGTAAGTTCCTATTCTCTCAGAACGACCCCGCAATTTCATCAAGCTCTTCATAGAACTGATTATGGTAAAAATGAACCGATTACGAGAATGTTAAGGAATGTTGACAGTGTTGCCATAAAATATTTTTTGAAATCGGGCTATTACCACATCAAAAATCCGGGAAAATTGGGAAATCAGCAAAAACTAAAAAAAAAATTAAGATTTGAATTAAAACTAATCTTAAATAAAACAAAATCTTTAATTTGGATAAGAAAAAAACTTCCTTTATAGCATTGTCCTTGAGTTCTGAGTTGATTAACAAAAAGCATCAATTAAATTCCGGCCTGGACATTTTATTTCATGAGTAAAGGCTAAGATGTGGTTTTGTTTTAATATTTCACTAGAGTAATAATAATTTTGTTGTTGTCGATTTTATTTTTCGTTGTAAGATGTTTTGATGTTTAGAATGGGCGGTCGCGGTCGTTCCGTAATTATTGAATTGATAAAATCGACAAAACGATAATCGTTAACGTGGTTGTCCGTTTTTTGCTTCACGTAACTCCATCACTACCGTCTTCATTAAAAATTGTTTGCCACATCACAGTTTGAGAAATTTCAAAAATTGAAAATGAGTTTACATTTACATTAGTAGTTGAAAATGAGTTTACATTAGTAGAATAAAAGTTAATTAAATTTTTATAAAACATCGCGTATTTTGAATTGCCTAACGATTTTAAAACGTTTCTTTTTAAAGAAAAATCTTTGGAAAAACGCATTTATAAAAAATATTTTTTATAGCCCCGCTCTGGGGCTTATAGACCTAAAGAAAGAAATTGTTCTATCGTCAAAACAATATCGTCTGATAAAAATTGATTATATTGAAAATTGATTATCGCTTTTAATTGAAGCAAGACTGACGTCATAACGATATCGTCTGTCGATAATGAATTGACCCTATTTGTTACTCCCGTAATCTTTTAAAATATTTTTCCATTTTATATAGCCAAATTGTGAATGAAACAGATAGATTTAAACCAACAACTACTATTAAAAAAGAAAACCAATTAAAGGAAAAGATTTTTTAAAAGTTCTGCGTGAAGTTCTGCCGACTTTAAAATAAAATTTTATATTTTTTTATTAAAAAAGTGACGATGTTAAAGTATGCACATACTTTTTTGAGTTGAAAATCGGGAGAAAACCTAATTTTTAAGCATAAAATCGGGCAATCGTAAATAGCTCAAAGATCGGGAGAAATACGAAAAATCGGGGAATCTGGCAACGCTGAATGTTAATAAAAATTGTAATAACAGCAAGATCACACAAAAAAACCTACTATTCACTATTTACTAAAGATTAGTAAATAGTGAAATAGTAAAAGAGAAACTGAAACTGGACTTTTTATTTTTTTTTTTTATTTTTTTTACTGATCTAACAAGTGCTTAAGCATGCTTTTTTATTTTATTTATTGTTTTTTTTTTCCACACTTTTTTAATTTTTTACTTATTTTTAAATTTTAACCTTATTTAATACTTTATTTTAGTTTTTCTATATGGTGGAATGCTTCCCCATGCTCCTATATAGATACATATTTATTTTTACGTTTTGTATCAGCTTGTAATAAGCAGCCCCGCTCTTATCTCGTGTTTATTTTTTTCTTCAAAAAACTCTAATTTAAGTGCCGATATGAGTAGCCACCGCAAGTGCCATCATACTCGGTGTAAATGGACCCCAGCGCGTGTGGTATCTGGGGGGGGAAAGAGTCGTGGGATAATTTAATAATTTAATTTAATAATAAAGAAAGACCGCAAAAATATAGAATCGATGATATCAGTTCAAGAGTGATATATAAAAATGGTCAAAGAATAGACTTTGGAAACTTACAGTTTCCATTGGTACTGGAGGAACGCCTATAGCTTTCCGGTATGATATACCATTTACTTTACTTCGATCGACAGCGACAAATAAAATACTACAGCAACGAGCGACTTTATGAGGAAGCAAACATCATGACGTTGGAAAAATACCTGCTGCAATCTGCAAAGAAACTTGTCGGAAGCATCGCCAACCACCTCAATCAGCTGATGAGAAGCATATGAGAACCCAACAACTACATCCCTAACCCAGATACCTTAGTGCTTTCGATATTCTGGATGAACACATAATCCCAACCGACAACGAGGAAGTAGTTTACTTTTACGCCGATACGCAATCGGCCTACTATCGCGGCTAAATGCCATACCACCCAACCCACCTTAATCAATACCACAACTGGACAACGGAGACGGAACACCCCGAGGATAACCTAGTCAGCAGACTTGTAAAGTTAAGTCTATTCATTTACTATATTTATTTATATTTTATCTTTTATCCATTGTATAATGGTTAGACCCTATATGTGCCAACAAATTTTATATCAATCAATGTATCTTATTAGAAATAAGTTTAGCTTAAGTCAATTGTATATAGTATGTTCAATAAAACAAAATTGAAATTGAATTGAATTGATACTGGAGGAAATTGAAATTCAACATTTCGAAAGAATAAATCCCACCATAACTTTGAATGTTTTTGGACTCGATGAAGAAAGGAAGTGCGTAATAGGACCCTGTTTCATAACTAGTCAAGAGAAGCAAAAACACATAAATTTGCTGCTTTTACAAAAAGACGAGGTGTCCCACTATGTGTGGATAAAAATATATCAAGGTAAACTACCATACAAATTTAAGCTTTTTCTTTAAATTAATTTTATAATTTGTATTTTTTTTTTTATAGACAAACATCAAACCAAGTAAAAAATTATAGGGGACAAACGTGTTTGCTAAGATTCCGATCGGAGGCTGGAGTAACATCACAAAAAAGTGAATGCTGCAGGATGGTGACTAAGATGCCCAAGGATAATAAAGCATCCGTACAATATGATCACCCCGAAAGAGAGAAGGATGTTCCCTTTGTAACGGAATGGATGATCCTATACCACTATCTACGAGGATATGCTTTTCAATGAGTTTCATTAATCAACAGGACCTCAATAATTCTCAAAAACAAAAAAGTGGTTTAGGTTGCCCAGTCGACAAAGTGCGGGTAGGCACGCTAGCGATGGCCAATAGGCTTGCTCGTCAGAGGGGTGGGTTTTTGCACCTGCCACTGAACTGCCTTTTACGTTTATACGTGCCTTAATAAGAAAACGTAATAAAAGAAAAACTAATATCTAATAACAAAATCCTTGATTAAGCTAACAACACTTCACTTGGGGAACTTCAGATGTTCTTCGTTCCCGAGTGTAACCCTCCCACTGTTTATTGCCCTAAGCAAAAAAAACGCCATGGTTACCGCTCCACTCTATGTTTATTCGCGATAACCCCTTGAGTAACGTCGAGTTAAAACTAACCCTGTCTTATCTTTACCCCGTCTAAACTAACTTCATTCATGCCACTTCCCTAAGCTCACTAAAAAAAAACTTATTCCAACGACATAGTGTAAGTCAAAAATACGCCAAATATATCATTTATGTACATTGTTCATATTATTTATTAAAAAGAAATAATTAGATATAGTCAAATAGAAAATATATCATGCATAGTTTCAATATAAATATCAAACTACATAATTAGTCCAATAAATGAAGCTAAAAAAAGGGGGTTACCCTACAAAAGGTCCGGTAGTTCTAAATTTTTGATATATTGTTAGGTATGGTTAATAGATAGAAAAACCCAATTTCCACAACCACGCCCCCTCCGCCCCTTCAGCATCACCGAAAAACCATAGAAATCTGGTTCTTTTTTCACTTTTATGCCCATAACTTCTGGTGCATTTTATTGAAAAAAAGTTGTTGGTAGACTTGTAGAAAACATAATTTCCTAAAAATAATCTTGGTAGTATTTTTATACAACCAAAAACAACGAAGTTATGAAGCTTCCAAAAACATGTAAAATTTCGGATTTTGCAATATTTTCAGTTTCTTGTCACTTAACAGTGCTATAACTCTTTAACAATTGACTTTTACGCAAAAGTCTTCATAGTCAATCTTATAGACAATTTAATTACCTAAAATAAAATATAAAGAACTTTGAATTTGTGAATCAAATAACCGAGTTAGGGCTAAAATAGTATAAAAGTATTTTTGATAGTTTTCGAAAATTTTTTAACTATCCATTAAATGAAGGATTTGTATCCCACAAAAAGTCGGGTAGCTCTTATTCTATATTTAATCAGGTTTTAATGGTAGATTGAAAAAAAAATTCATAGCCACGCCCCCTCCGCCCCCTTAACCATACTCCAAAAACCAATTCTGCATTTTTCAGTTTTATGAAGTTTCATACATGAGTTGATGAGTTGACAAGTACGATCGAAGGAGGTTCAGCCTTATTGCTATATACAATAGGGTGCTCCTTAGGAACAAAAAATTGGGGACGCTCCCTAGAATGGTTCCAAATCAGGAAAAATAAGTCCTAATTTTTTCAAATTTGTATTCCTAACCCTTCCTGACCATATTTCATTAAGAAGTTTATATCAAAAATCCGCCATTTACCCAACACTGGACACAGAATATCGCCCCTGCTATAGTAACTTCTTATCAAAATAGGGCCAAGAAGGGTCAGAGATAAAAATTTGAAAAAAAATAGGGTTTTTTTTCTCGACTTGGAACCAATCTAGAGAGCGTCACACTCAATTTTCGAAAAAGAGTAAAATAAGGACCACCCTAATATACAACTATCAATCGCTAGTTGATACAAATTTAATTTTAATATCTTATTACTTAATTAAAAAAAGTTTTGAAAGCAGATAATGGTCCTAGTCGTTATAAAGAAATCTAATTACAAAATTCTAGTTGACCAGTTTTCCTATAATTTGGTTTAAAAATCCCAAATTTCAGTATTTATCAAAAATCGATTGTCAGTTGTAAATCACAATACGGGTGATTATAAAATTGATAATAGCACAGTCAAATCCTGTTTTGATAAGAAGTATGGAGAAGGTTAAAAGGTTGAGAGTAGTCAAAGCAGCACAGTGTTGGAAGTCATTCGGTCTAATACAGATGAGTACCCATCCTCTATTTTTTGAAACTGTAATACTGGAGAATAAGAGTGGCCCTTTGGATAAATGGAAAAGGAAATGTTTGGCCTTATCCCATGCTGTTATAGCTGCTGCTCGTCCCCGATCCTTCCTTTCCCCCCTTCCTAAGCTTCTCATTGATATGATTATATCCCTTGGCTTTTCATCAAGTCACCACGAGGCGCAGCTACTTGAAGTTTCTACTATCATGCAACCACAACCACCCCTGATTCAACTGGAACGTACGGATGCTTTCTTCCAGTTGCGCCAGAATTAGTATCTAAAGTAGGTACCATAGAGCTTCAAAGATTTTTGAGGAAAACATCGACTTACTTTACCTAGGGCCGATAACGTGTACCTTCGAAAACCTGGGAGGATCAATTTATCTGATGAATTCTCATTTTTCACATTCAATTCTATGGAGAACGTCTTACTCATTCATGCCATAAGTGAATGTGACACCACCTCAAACATCTTTGTTTTCGGAAAAAAACAAATTTTGCAAAATGTTTCAAAAACCCCTCTGCACTTGAAGCTGCAGAGAAGTTAAGAAGAAGTTAAGTTGCTGTCAAAATCGTCCACATGAATTTTTTATGAAGACGACGACGAAGAAGATAAATTTTTCACATTTAAATGACCAGAAGGAAGCTACGGGCATAAAACTGAAAAAATGCAGAATTGGTTTTTGGAGTATGGTTAAGGGGGCGGAGGGGGCGTGGCTATGAATTTTTTTTTCAATCTACCATTAAAACCTGATTAAATATAGAATAAGAACCACCCGACTTTTAGTGGGACACAAATCCTTCATTTAATGGATAGTTAAAAAATTTTCGAAAACTATCAAGGTCATTTTTGTAGGAAATTATGTTTTCTACAAGTCTACCAACAACTTTTTTTCAATAAAATGCACCAGAAAAAAGTTATGGGCGTAAAAGTGAAAAAAGTGCCAGATTTCTATGGTTTTTCGGTGATGCTGAAGGGGGCGGAGGGGGCGTGGTTGTGGAAATTTGGTTTTTCTATCTACTAACCATACCTAACAACATATCAAAAATTTAGAACTACCGGACCTTTTATAGGGTAAAACTCCTTTATTTACTGGACTAAATATAATTTGAATTAATTTATGATTTCATTAAAGTCAATTAAACTTCTTAATTCTTATAAAATGAATCTTTAATTGCATATATAAATCAAATTTAATTTCTAATTAAAGATACTCTAAAACATATGGAATTCAATAGGTCATCGACCTTATGTATGGCTCTCTTATGGCGTTTTCGATTGGCTCTCCGGAAGCGTCCGGAATCATTCAGAAAACTTCTGAAAGTGTTTTATTCGCACAAAACTGACAGACAGAACGCTTCTCAGAAGAGAAATTCTCTTCTCGATTTAAAATCAGAAGCACTAATACATGAACACTAAAATGTCAACAAAAAATTCTCAATCATTCTTTTTTTGTTATCATTCAAAAATTTAAATTAAATTAAAATTAAAATTAATAAAAAAATTAAAATGGGTACCTTAATGCAGTGCAACGATTTTTTGTAACATTTTCTTCTTCCGTCGTCTTCAGATTTATAATTTTTATAATTTTTTCGTTTGAAAAAAAAATAATATTAATATTTGACATTTGAAATTTCACAAACACAAAATAAAAAAACAGAATTGAGTGGAAGCGACTTGACCTGTTTCATTCGATTTCAGAATGAGTGAATTCTTGAGTGAAACCAATCGAAAACGACATTAAATTCAGTTTGTTAGGGTCAATGTGGGTAAATGTAAACAAAAAATTTGTACATAAGTACAAATCGCGGACGCATGCATCTTTTAACTTATACGTCAAACTCAATGCTGTCAAGTGAGTATTCATTCGACGAGCGTATTTTCCGTGAAAGATAATTTTTTAAAGTGCCAAACAAGTTGTTAGTCTTTCAGAAATATTAAATATTTTTGCAGATTCAATTAAGTCAGTATAATTTGCAAATACTTTTTAGTTTTGAATTTTGATGTAGATTCTATGTGATACAAGCAAATTTTAAAATACAGGACATTTGTGTCGATTTGCATGTGTTTACATTTACCCCAGAATATTTTTCATAATGGGTAAATGTAAACAACGTATTCTGGAGGTAAATATAGACATATATTTTTGCTGAAATTATTGGTTTTGATAAAAATAACGTATTTTTAGTCAATTACTATTGCTAAAGTGCCGCGGAGTCACATTTTAAAGTAGCCAACACAATCATTTTCATTGAATGATGTTGCAAATCGGTCTTTGACGTAAAAAAACAAAAAATATGACGTTCAGAGCTGCTCAGGATGCATATTGGGCGCCTATATAAAGAATCAAAGGAAGAAAACAAAAACTTTTATCGTAATTTGAAAAAGTTTTTGTCAAATACCTTCTTGAACGTTTTTCAAGTTGTTATCCATATGATAAAGAGGAAATTCTAAATTTTAAACCACAGTTTGGTTTACATTTACCCCGAATTTGTAAAAAAACACAAACATGGTGGGGTATTTGTAAACATGCCATATTTGACAGTAATGTTAACAATTTGGGAAATATTTGTTTATATTTATAAAGAAGAATTGCCATCATTTCATATTTGAATTTGAAGATACCATTCAAGTTGTTCCGTGAAAACATATAAAAATCTAAAGTCGAAAGAAAAAAAAGACATGAAATTGCTTTCATTTACCCACATTGACCCTACTCGATTTATAAAAAAAGTAATAATACCTAATAAAAAAAAGAGAATATGTTTATCTATGCTTTAAAAATTATTTCGAAATCACTCAATGTCATGCGTATGTAGATGATCTTCATACTCAAATAGATTATTATTCTGTTATTAACATAGTCTGTTAATCATATGTTAACTCACTGTTGTTGTTAAGTTATGCTTTTAATTCTGTAACCAACCTTTTTTTTTAATTCTGTTCGATCAATACAATCATATGATAAAAACAATATAAATGCTCTTAAAAGCTTACAATATAGGACTCACTGAAACTCTCCTCCAGCTAAGTAGTGCGCAAAACTTGTTGGCGGGCAAGATGTGAAGAATTGAGTTTCTTTATAAACTCTTATACTAAAAATTCGCTATATAAAAAAATAAAAGAAATTATGTTTATCATATGTATGTAATGGTGTTCTGGAATGAGTTGGAGTTTTTAATTATCTTTTTAATTTTGTCTTGAGTGATTACGATCAGAAAGCGGCATACATACATAAGTAGTTCATTTGAGATAATAGAACAAAAAAAAACTAACAATAGAACAGATGATCTCTGGACTTCGATGGCGATGGATGGTTAGGCGAGGATGTTTTGCTGAGGTAAGTAATCGCAGGTAAGTGGGTGCAATTACAACGGGATTACATCACAGTTGGATAACGTATGTTTTCTTCGTATTTTTACTTTATTCGCGAAGAAATATATATATATATATATCGATAATTTCGTGTTTTTCACGACTTATGTATTTGCACAAATATCTCGATCGAGTTGGAACTCCTACGGTAGACACCTTCGCAAGAGACATTTCGGGTTCGGTTTCTGTCTTCTAAAAAAAATTCCTTGAAAAGGGTTTGATGCTTTGATCCTACAAGCTTTCGATTTTTGGTATGCAAACCAAGCATATTTCGGGCTTTAAAGAGGTGTCTAAAACCCTGGTGATTTCGGGAAGCTTGTCTCGCTTGCGATTTCGCTGACTGGCCGTGCGTCGACAGCGACCCACGTGGTCTGGGTGACACTATCTCAAAGTACCAGCCAGCGAGATTACTACTAGTTTCGTATGCAAATTACGCCTGCTCCTAAATTGATACACATCGGAAATTAAATACTTCGATGTATAATATCTCACTGTTTATATAATTTACCTTTCGAGATAAGAATTTTAGAAATTCGACGTTTTCACTATTCGGATGACCTTTTGTCTCTAGACTGGCTCAGGACACAAACGGCTTTTGTGCTCAATATTTCTTATACTTTTATATATAAAAAAAAAACATTTAATAAAAAAAAACATAAAATGTTTTGTGGCTTACAATTAGGGGATTAACTCCCGCTTTCCCTTGAGCTTACAAAGCTCAGTGTCGCTTAAATACTTTTGCGACGACTTGTGGATTTGATTTATCAAATAAAAATCACAATTTTAATTTGAATTTAATTATATATAAAATTAATTAACTTCTATAAACACACCTTTGTAGTATATGCAGACTTCGAATGCATACTAGAAGATGTAACGGATTCAGGTACAAATAATTTTGTTCAAAAACATGTACCGTGTGCTGGTGCATATTTTATTAAGTCATATGACGCAAGTTTAACTAGGTTTAAGTCATTTAGAGGTAAAAATTGTATAAAGGAATTTATTAGTTCGTTAGTATAGATTTACATACTATGTTAAGCAAACCCATGAATCGAATTTCGGAAATTGATTTAAATTACCATCAGACCTGTCGAGTTTGCCATATTTGCAATAAAACTTTAGGTTTGGATCGAGTTGCTGATCATTGTCATTACACTGGTAAATATAATGGTCCGGCTCATAACAAATGCAACTTAGCATATAAAAAAACCTAAATTCTTTCCTATATTTTTCCACAACTTCTCTGGTTATGATTGTCATTTATTGATTAAGGAACTTGCTTCACTTAAGGGTAATATTTCAATTATTCCTCTTAATAAAGAAAAGTATGTTTCTGTATCAAAGACAATCTATTTACCGATAAAAAAATGTTTGAACTGAGGTTTTTAGATTCATTTCGTTTTATGCCATCAAGTCTTGATTCGTTGGCTAGAAATCTAACGACAAACGATTTCAAATTAATCAGTTCCAACTTTCCAAATGAAGAAGAGTTTAAGATTGTAACAAGGAAAGGAGTGTTTCCATATGGTAATATAAAATCATGGCATATTTTAGAAGAGAAAGACCTTCCTCCTCAAAACAACTTTGATAAATAAGTTAACTGGAGAACCTTGCTCTTTAGATGACTATAATCATGCGAAAGTAGTATGGAACACATTTAAATGTCAACATATCCTAAATTATATGGAGCTATATTTAAAAACCGATGTTCTTCTAGCTGATATTTTCGAAAATTTCTGGGGTATTTGTAAAAATATTTACATACTTGATCCCTGTCATTAATATACGGCCCCCGGATTATCTTGGGATGCCATGCTTAGAACGACCCGGATAAATCTTGAACTCATTCAAGATATTGACGTATATAACTTTATAAAAAAGGGGGTAAGAGGAGGAATATCTCAATTCTCATCGGCATACTATTGCAAACAACAAATATATGGAGAGCTATGACAAAGAAAAAGAGAGTGAATATTTAATGTATGTTGATGCGAACAATTTATATGGTTGGGCTATGTCGTGTCCTCTTCCATATTCTGAAATCAAATGGGTTAAGGAATTTGAAAATATTGAAATAATGAATATTACAGATGATTCAGAACTAGGATATATTTTTGAAGTTGACTTAGAATATCCCAATTCTCTACATGATTTGCATACTAATTTGCCATTTTGCGTGGAAAACAAAAAAGTCAATACATCTAAATTTTATAAACTAATTGCAGATTTAACACCAAAATACAATTATGTGATTCATTATAAGACTCTTCAACAATGCATTATTAATGGATTTAAAATTGTTCGTGTGCATAGAGTTTTACAATTTAAACAGTCTCGTTGGTTACAGAAGTATATAGACTTAAATAATCATCATCGAACTCTAGCCATCAGTGACTTCGAGAAAAATTTCATTAAATTAATGAACAACAGTGTTTTTGGAAAAAACTATGAAAAATGTAGACAAACGGAAAGATGTTAAAATTGTGACTTCTTGGGAAAACCGTAAAAAGCGCCTAGGGGCCAGAGCAAGACCGAATTTTCATAGTTTAACTAGATTTACAAAAAACATGGTGGCCATTTAAATGAAAAGAGCTAGTACCTTTTACAAAAAGCCTTTGTACTTAGGATTTTGTATCTTAGAGTTTTCAAAATGGAAAATGTACGACTTCCACTATAGCTATATGAAACCTAAGTATGAAGCCAATATAAAACTCAATTATATGGACACGGATTCTTTTATTTACACAATCAAAACTGATGACTTTTATAATGATATCAAGAATGATATAGAATTGTATTTTGATACTTCTGCATACTCTCCAAACAATCCATATAACATCCCCTTGAAAAACAAAAAAGAGTTAGGGATGATGAAAGATGAAAATTCTGGAAAAATAATGAAGGAATTTATAGGTTTGAGGTCAAAAATGTATTCCTTTTCTGTTGAATCAAGTGAAGTTAAAAAAGCAAAAGGTGTTAAAAAAAAATTGCACTCAAAGACATAAATTTGGTAAACTATAGAGATTGTTTATATAGCAAACGAGTCTATCAAGGGGAAATGTTTGTTTTTACATCTATTGCTCATCAAATACACACCGAAAAGCTACATAAGGTTGTTTTAAGTCATCTAGATGATACAAGATTTATAAGGGAAGATGGTATAAGCACTTATGCATGGGATTATTTCAAGCTACACTAGTAAAACAGTCCCTCTTTTCTAGTTATATTTAAATTATGTAAAATAAAAAAAAAAATTTTTTAAATGTATAAATAATTATGTATATATAAAATTCTCCTGTCGCAGTATTTGTTATTAAGCGTTTATAACCCGGAAAACGACGTTCAGAGCCCAAGCATGACGTTTGAAACCCAAGCACGACGTTCATAACCCGAGACTGACGTTGGAAAAGCATGCATGCTAAATAAAAAGAACGAAAACATAAAAATAAAAAACCATATTTTCGTCAAAATAAAATAGATTTATTTTTCTTTAAATCTCTACGTTTTTGTTCACATATTTTAAAATGCTTTATTCTCAAACAATTCTGTTGACTACTTGATCAAGTGGATTGTATTCAATTATACGGTAATGAAGCATGAGGCAGTAAGCTGAGGTGTTTGCAGGTATATTCTTTGATGTTCTCATCTCCAAGTGTATATAAATTGCTCCTGTTTTTAATGTTTCATTTTGATATCTGCAGTCTACAACAAATATTGGTGCACGTGATTTGAATAGATCCCAGGAAAGAAGAGACCCTGAAGAAGTTTTATTATAGTAGGTTTTTTGAAAATCTGCGTACATTCTATAAAATAAGCTGTATCTGTTCTTTTCAAATGAGACTTTCAGGTCTTGTATGTATATGAGGATATACATCAGAATTCAGATAAACTTTTAAGTCTGTTAGACTACAGTGATCAAACGTTGTAGGATCAGCAGTCAGATTTTTATTTTTACCAGTTTGTGGTGCAAAAACAATGTATCGAGGTTTTTCTATTTGTGTTGTTGTCTTGACATTCCAGATATGATGATCAGAACTTGGCAACATGGGATATTCATAAAGATCCCAGTTTCGGAAAGCAATTTTCATAGAGCTGCTTTTATTTATAGTTGTATATAAGTTTAATTTCATGGAATCTGATAAGGTTACGTGGGGTACTTTCCATTGTATTTTTTAAATGTTAATTTGTACTTTTCCATTGGTTGGAGAGATCAGTGCGTTTTCATCCACTCTTGCACGAGTGATAATAAGATCATGTCGAGCATTTGGAATGATTTTTTTTATAATCTTCAGCGAATCCTAAAAGTTTGTTCAGTGGAATACAATAATTAAATTGAAATGGTTTCAAACTAATAGGTGAGTCAGGAGACCAGAATGCGTTTAACAGCATATCACTCTTATTTTTAGTTAGAGATAAATAAATTATTGATCGTTGATGTTATTCCGACATTTCTATTGTAATCGATTTCCTTTCCATTAAGTTCATAGCGTATTTCATTAGAAGAAAAAGCCATGGCAATGTTTACAAGTTTTGTATTGTTATTTATTGTAAACTTTCCGAAGGGAGAACATTAAGATTTTGATGTTGTATGGAAATCTGAATGATGTCATTGCGTTGAAAATTGTTTTGATACGTTGAATAAGTATGATATTCATATTTAGAAACACTTTCATTAATATCCGGCTCTTGACAAATATTAAGCATATATCTTTTTTGTTTCGTTTTGTTTTTAATGTTTTAATGTGTATCCTAGATAATAAACTGAACCAAATCCTTACGTAAATACAACAAAAAAATTCGTTGAGCCAACGAAAATTTAATTAATTTTCAGCCGGTGAAAAATTTAATTGGCTCAACGAAATGGCTTTCATACGTTAATGAAGAACTTCATCAATTAACGAAAACTGTCGTATTTTAATGAAATTTTTCATAAAAAATTTTGATCGAGATTTAATGAATTTTTACATCAATTTACGAAACTTTTTCATCAATTAACGTAAAATTTAATTAAACACGGTGATATTTTTCGTTAGTTAATGTATTTTTTGATTAATTTATGCAAGGAACTTTCGTAAGCTAACGAATTTTTTCGTTAATTTTATGAATATTTTAATTAAATTACGAAAAAATATTCGTTAGCTAAAGAAACTTTTCGTTGTATTAATTATACTTTTAGAAGATTATACTTACTTTATTTTCGTAAGCCTACGAATTTTTTCGTAAGCCTACGAAATTTTTCGTAGGACTACGAATTTTTTATTCATTTTTCTTCCCTAAATTTTTGAATAAAAAACCTGACATTCAGAAAAAGTGGAGCGGAGCGAAAATTTTTAACCATTAAAAAAAAGCATTTGTTATTTTGAATTTTAATTTTTAATCATCTCTAATTAAATACATGGAATAAAAAATTAAATTATTTACATTTAAAACTTAAAACTCCTCTAAGGAAGAAGGTTAACAAATATTTTGAAGGTAGCTACCGTCGAATTCTATTAGGGATTTGATCTCCTATGCCGATCAGGAATGGTTGGATGCTTGATGATCGGCTTTTCCAGCTGGTCGTTCACCTCTTGCAAAGAAAGCTTCCTGGGAGTTTTTGATGGTGTTTTTTATAGTACACTTTTTTTAAGGTAGTGTCCTTTACAACAGTTTTTTAGGTGACATGTTACTTATGTCGTTTTCTATTGACGAATCTCAGAATGAGATTTGTGAATTTGACAGCTAAAAGGGGGGGTGAAGAGGGGAAATAGTGGACAAATCTCAGATTTCATGATCTATTTGCGTCTTGAGATTCAAAAAAATGACAAAAAAATGAATCTGAGATTCAAGAATCTGATTCTGGATTTTTATCAAGATTCACGCATACAAACACACGCACTTTCACACACACTCCTCTGTTTGACATTTGTCTGAACATTTGTTGTTGTTTTATTTTTTTTATACGCACAGATTTCGCACACAATTACAAAACTAGATTTCATATTCTATTTGCAGTGGAAAATCTGAGAATTTTACACAAAAATCTCAAAAGTCAATAGAAAACGACATTAATTAAAATTTTTATCATGTAAGGAAAGAATTCTTTTTTTTTTATTCTCTGAAATTAGTATGAAATTTTTCGTTAAGTGATGAATCTTTTCATTAAAATGGATTTTTCGTTTCTAAAAAGGGAGAAAAACTGTATGAAGCGTTTTCATTAATATTGATGAAGGTTTTCATATTACGAAAAATAACATATTTTCGTTGAGCCAACGAAAGTTTCGTTGGGCCAACGAAAATGTAGTTTATGAAACGATTTTCGTAATTTTACGAAAGTTATTATTTTCAGTGTACAAAGTTCTGATTATCTTTCGTAAGACGAGATTTTACCGCTGTTGAATTCGAAGATGGATTAAGTCTTAAATTATTTTGTATGTTGTTTTTGTAAGAAACTGAATTTATTTCCGGCTTTAAATGTAATCGGGCGATTATTTTTTCCCCTCTGAAATTGATGTCTTTTCCGTCTTGATTTTATAGCCTGGTTTTACTTTAACAGCAAATTCATGCAAGATGTGCGCTGTTTGATTCAATGCGGACTGCAGTAACTCTGTTAATATCAACATAAAGATCTGATTCATGTAATACATTTGATTTTAGAAGTTTCTTGCTAAACCCCAGAATAGCTCCAATAGAATTTGGTTGGGAGAAGTCAATGTCTTCTGAGCTAGTTAGTTCACATTTCAAAGTATTATTATTTACCTTGATTTTAATTTCACTCTTTTTTGCTCCACTTTTCTTGTTTTTATTGATTTTACTTAGTGTCTTATGTATAAAATTATTTATACACTGAGGGAAAAGCCACCATAAAACAACGTGAAATCAATGAAAACCACACTGATTTAACTATAATTCGGAATGATTTTGCGTTGAAGATGAACATTTTAAAATGAACGTGGAAAATAGGTTAATTTTTGATGGTTTCGCATCTTAAAGTCACATAAATCAAAGTAGTTCAACTTTGAAACAACGACGTTTTATCTTCAATTTATTTTTTCCCTCAGGGTATCTTCAATCTCATAAGAACCAATAGGACAGGGATGGCGAACCAATGGCAGGCGTGCCATTGGTGGCACGCCATAAAATATTTCCGGCACGCCACCAATTAAGTAATCCAATTGCCATTTGAGCGACATTCAACGATTTTTAGTAAAACTGTAAAAATCTCTTCTTCTCAGAAGAAGATACTCACGCTCTGAAGAACGGATTGAATTTACGTGAAAAACCAGACGAAGTAAAATTAACTGAACAGTTTTTTATCGGCAGGTAATTAGGTTTTCACAAATTAAAGAATTATCGGAAATGCTAGGTCTACTATGGACCCTGATACGACATCCTTTGATAAACTTAACATGTCTTAATTTTAATGGTGGAAAATTGAAGAAATTGAAATACAGCTGAACGAATTTGTCCGATATCGACTCGAAACGAGGAAAGAGTTGGAATCAATCGAACTAGAGAGGGTGGAGGGCAATACGACGAACAATTTCAAATAAATGGAAACATGAAATTGGAAGAATTGGAGATCTTGACAATATTTTCACCTAATTACGCCTGTGAGTCATAATTTGTCCAAATGAATAACATTAAAGATTCGCTTAAAAGCAGATTGTCAGATGATTCCAACTTTTTCTTTTAGTTCAGCCTGCATTTTGCTTAAAGTGACGAAACGTAGCACATAGGGGTATTTACCAATTTTAGGCGGACAAAATTATTTTTCCGGTTTATCTTCATCACTAAGGTATTTAGTACTGGAATAAAGTGTTTTAAGTGTTGATTTCAACGAAAACATTTTTCTTCCTAAACCACTTTTTGATCAAACAAAAAAGTGTCAAGAATGGATCCCAATGGTTTGTTAAAACGCTTATAAATGGAGTTCTATTAATGGTATCGCCAAGATAAAGGTCTTAAAATTTAGGAAAAATCATAAGGATTCAGGTTCTGTAATTCAAAAAGTTGAATCTTTAAAAAAAACTTAAAATATGGATACTGAATACAAGGTAACCATTTTTCAAAACCTAAAACCTTTAAGAAGGGCAAATATGTCGAAGTTGCACTTAGTTGCACCTATTTTTTACAGATTCAATTAAATAAAAGTTTAACCTTTAGAAAACATAAAATTTTATCACACAATAATGTGAAATTGTATAACTTATCTCCTTACTAACACAGAAATTTACTTTTTTTACGATTAATTTATATTAAGATTCAACATATCACTTTTTTATTTATAAAGTAATACAACATTTAGATACAACATCTAGTAGACAGTTTCGTATCTCCTTATCAATATTCCATAAAAACTTTTTTCTAAATCCACTTAAAAAAAAAGTACTTACTTAAGCACAGACGGTAAATTACAAAAAAAAATTAATTTAATCTTTGGGCTGAAAATTTTGAACTCTAGACCGCTGCTGTTAGTCACCTGAAGTGATAATCAATTTTAAAACTATAAGAAAATGCTAAGCAAGTTATCTACTTTTAGTAGGATGTTGATTTTTTACGTTTGGATCAGTTTAAAATTTCGTGTTTTGTCCGCCTAAATTGACTAAATACCCCTATGTGCGTAGCCCTGATATAAACTACTTCGCATGGTGTTCACAACAAGAGAGGTCATACTATAATATTTCCTTCACTTTTTATTTTTTTTTTTTATTTTGTTGAGGTACCTACATCTAAAAATTGAAAAGTGAAAAATTTCAAATTAATTTTTTTCAAACTAATTTTTTTTTTAAATGGCGCGAGGCTCTAAAAAGGTTCGCCATCCCTACAATAGGAAAAAATATGATACGATCACCTGCATGCAACAAATTATTAAACTCATCTACATTTGGTATGGAATTTTATGTTTGAAAATCTATAAGACCGCAGACATAATTAGGTTTCAATACAATTGTTGGAAAATACTCAGCATTAAAGGGCCCAACCCATAGAATCCGTTGCGTCCGTTCCGTCGAAGTTTTCAACTGACAGCTTGATAAAATATACACGTTCTTATATGGGAAGCGACCCATAAGCGACGGATCGGACGGAGACGGACGGATTCGACGGAAGAAGTAGCCCAAAGGCAGAACTATAATTGGCGGATGGAGTCGGATGCTAATGTCAATTGTTGTTGTTTTCCATAAGTTTTCATCCGTCGAGTGCGCTCGCAACCGCACTCGACGGATGAAAACTTATGGAAAACAACAACAATTGACATTAGCATCCGACTCCATCCGCCAATTATAGTTCTGCCTTTGGGCTACTTCTTCCGTCGAATCCGTCCGTCTCCGTCCGATCCGTCGCTTATGGGTCGCTTCCCATATAAGAACGTGTATATTTTATCAAGCTGTCAGTTGAAAACTTCGACGGAACGGACGCAACGGATTCTATGGGTTGGGCCCTTTAATGCTGAGTATTTTCCAACAATTGTATTGAAACCTAATTATGTCTGCGGTCTTATAGATTTTCAAACATAAAATTCCATACCAAATGTAGATGAGTTTAATAATTTGTTGCATGCAGGTGATCGTATCATATTTTTTCCTATTGTAGGGATGGCGAACCTTTTTAGAGCCTCGCGCCATTTAAAAAAAAAATTAGTTTGAAAAAAATTAATTTGAAATTTTTCACTTTTCAATTTTTAGATGTAGGTACCTCAACAAAATAAAAAAAAAAAATAAAAAGTGAAGGAAATATTATAGTATGACCTCTCTTGTTGTGAACACCATGCGAAGTAGTTTATATCAGGGCTACGCACATAGGGGTATTTAGTCAATTTAGGCGGACAAAACACGAAATTTTAAACTGATCCAAACGTAAAAAATCAACATCCTACTAAAAGTAGATAACTTGCTTAGCATTTTCTTATAGTTTTAAAATTGATTATCACTTCAGGTGACTAACAGCAGCGGTCTAGAGTTCAAAATTTTCAGCCCAAAGATTAAATTAATTTTTTTTTGTAATTTACCGTCTGTGCTTAAGTAAGTACTTTTTTTTTAAGTGGATTTAGAAAAAAGTTTTTATGGAATATTGATAAGGAGATACGAAACTGTCTACTAGATGTTGTATCTAAATGTTGTATTACTTTATAAATAAAAAAGTGATATGTTGAATCTTAATATAAATTAATCGTAAAAAAAGTAAATTTCTGTGTTAGTAAGGAGATAAGTTATACAATTTCACATTATTGTGTGATAAAATTTTATGTTTTCTAAAGGTTAAACTTTTATTTAATTGAATCTGTAAAAAATAGGTGCAACTAAGTGCAACTTCGACATATTTGCCCTTCTTAAAGGTTTTAGGTTTTGAAAAATGGTTACCTTGTATTCAGTATCCATATTTTAAGTTTTTTTTAAAGATTCAACTTTTTGAATTACAGAACCTGAATCCTTATGATTTTTCCTAAATTTTAAGACCTTTATCTTGGCGATACCATTAATAGAACTCCATTTATAAGCGTTTTAACAAACCATTGGGATCCATTCTTGACACTTTTTTGTTTGATCAAAAAGTGGTTTAGGAAGAAAAATGTTTTCGTTGAAATCAACACTTAAAACACTTTATTCCAGTACTAAATACCTTAGTGATGAAGATAAACCGGAAAAATAATTTTGTCCGCCTAAAATTGGTAAATACCCCTATGTGCTACGTTTCGTCACTTTAAGCAAAATGCAGGCTGAACTAAAAGAAAAAGTTGGAATCATCTGACAATCTGCTTTTAAGCGAATCTTTAATGTTATTCATTTGGACAAATTATGACTCACAGGCGTAATTAGGTGAAAATATTGTCAAGATCTCCAATTCTTCCAATTTCATGTTTCCATTTATTTGAAATTGTTCGTCGTATTGCCCTCCACCCTCTCTAGTTCGATTGATTCCAACTCTTTCCTCGTTTCGAGTCGATATCGGACAAATTCGTTCAGCTGTATTTCAATTTCTTCAATTTTCCACCATTAAAATTAAGACATGTTAAGTTTATCAAAGGATGTCGTATCAGGGTCCATAGTAGACCTAGCATTTCCGATAATTCTTTAATTTGTGAAAACCTAATTACCTGCCGATAAAAAACTGTTCAGTTAATTTTACTTCGTCTGGTTTTTCACGTAAATTCAATCCGTTCTTCAGAGCGTGAGTATCTTCTTCTGAGAAGAAGAGATTTTTACAGTTTTACTAAAAATCGTTGAATGTCGCTCAAATGGCAATTGGATTACTTAATTGGTGGCGTGCCGGAAATATTTTATGGCGTGCCACCAATGGCACGCCTGCCATTGGTTCGCCATCCCTGTCCTATTGGTTCTTATGAGATTGAAGATACCCTGAGGGAAAAAATAAATTGAAGATAAAACGTCGTTGTTTCAAAGTTGAACTACTTTGATTTATGTGACTTTAAGATGCGAAACCATCAAAAATTAACCTATTTTCCACGTTCATTTTAAAATGTTCATCTTCAACGCAAAATCATTCCGAATTATAGTTAAATCAGTGTGGTTTTCATTGATTTCACGTTGTTTTATGGTGGCTTTTCCCTCAGTGTATAAATAATTTTATACATAAGACACTAAGTAAAATCAATAAAAACAAGAAAAGTGGAGCAAAAAAGAGTGAAATTAAAATCAAGGTAAATAATAATACTTTGAAATGTGAACTAACTAGCTCAGAAGACATTGACTTCTCCCAACCAAATTCTATTGGAGCTATTCTGGGGTTTAGCAAGAAACTTCTAAAATCAAATGTATTACATGAATCAGATCTTTATGTTGATATTAACAGAGTTACTGCAGTCCGCATTGAATCAAACAGCGCACATCTTGCATGAATTTGCTGTTAAAGTAAAACCAGGCTATAAAATCAAGACGGAAAAGACATCAATTTCAGAGGGGAAAAAATAATCGCCCGATTACATTTAAAGCCGGAAATAAATTCAGTTTCTTACAAAAACAACATACAAAATAATTTAAGACTTAATCCATCTTCGAATTCAACAGCGGTAAAATCTCGTCTTACGAAAGATAATCAGAACTTTGTACACTGAAAATAATAACTTTCGTAAAATTACGAAAATCGTTTCATAAACTACATTTTCGTTGGCCCAACGAAACTTTCGTTGGCTCAACGAAAATATGTTATTTTTCGTAATATGAAAACCTTCATCAATATTAATGAAAACGCTTCATACAGTTTTTCTCCCTTTTTAGAAACGAAAAATCCATTTTAATGAAAAGATTCATCACTTAACGAAAAATTTCATACTAATTTCAGAGAATAAAAAAAAAAGAATTCTTTCCTTACATGATAAAAATTTTAATTAATGTCGTTTTCTATTGACTTTTGAGATTTTTGTGTAAAATTCTCAGATTTTCCACTGCAAATAGAATATGAAATCTAGTTTTGTAATTGTGTGCGAAATCTGTGCGTATAAAAAAAATAAAACAACAACAAATGTTCAGACAAATGTCAAACAGAGGAGTGTGTGTGAAAGTGCGTGTGTTTGTATGCGTGAATCTTGATAAAAATCCAGAATCAGATTCTTGAATCTCAGATTCATTTTTTTGTCATTTTTTTGAATCTCAAGACGCAAATAGATCATGAAATCTGAGATTTGTCCACTATTTCCCCTCTTCACCCCCCCTTTTAGCTGTCAAATTCACAAATCTCATTCTGAGATTCGTCAATAGAAAACGACATAAGTAACATGTCACCTAAAAAACTGTTGTAAAGGACACTACCTTAAAAAAAGTGTACTATAAAAAACACCATCAAAAACTCCCAGGAAGCTTTCTTTGCAAGAGGTGAACGACCAGCTGGAAAAGCCGATCATCAAGCATCCAACCATTCCTGATCGGCATAGGAGATCAAATCCCTAATAGAATTCGACGGTAGCTACCTTCAAAATATTTGTTAACCTTCTTCCTTAGAGGAGTTTTAAGTTTTAAATGTAAATAATTTAATTTTTTATTCCATGTATTTAATTAGAGATGATTAAAAATTAAAATTCAAAATAACAAATGCTTTTTTTTAATGGTTAAAAATTTTCGCTCCGCTCCACTTTTTCTGAATGTCAGGTTTTTTATTCAAAAATTTAGGGAAGAAAAATGAATAAAAAATTCGTAGTCCTACGAAAAATTTCGTAGGCTTACGAAAAAATTCGTAGGCTTACGAAAATAAAGTAAGTATAATCTTCTAAAAGTATAATTAATACAACGAAAAGTTTCTTTAGCTAACGAATATTTTTTCGTAATTTAATTAAAATATTCATAAAATTAACGAAAAAATTCGTTAGCTTACGAAAGTTCCTTCCATAAATTAATCAAAAAATACATTAACTAACGAAAAATATCACCGTGTTTAATTAAATTTTACGTTAATTGATGAAAAAGTTTCGTAAATTGATGTAAAAATTCATTAAATCTCGATCAAAATTTTTTATGAAAAATTTCATTAAAATACGACAGTTTTCGTTAATTGATGAAGTTCTTCATTAACGTATGAAAGCCATTTCGTTGGTACATTTGGTATGGAATTTTATGTTTGAAAATCTATAAGACCGCAGACATAATTAGGTTTCAATACAATTGTTGGAAAATACTCAGCATTAAAGGGCCCAACCCATAGAATCCGTTGCGTCCGTTCCGTCGAAGTTTTCAACTGACAGCTTGATAAAATATACACGTTCTTATATGGGAAGCGACCCATAAGCGACGGATCGGACGGAGACGGACGGATTCGACGGAAGAAGTAGCCCAAAGGCAGAACTATAATTGGCGGATGGAGTCGGATGCTAATGTCAATTGTTGTTGTTTTCCATAAGTTTTCATCCGTCGAGTGCGGTTGCGAGCGCACTCGTCGGATGAAAACTTATGGAAAACAACAACAATTGACAGTAGCTTCCGACTCCATCCGCCAATTATAGTTCTGGCTCAACTTTCTACTTTTTCATCCGTCGTATCCTTTGACACTGCACGGTTAAAAATTCTGGAGTATTTTTTAATATTTTTTGGGTTACATAAAGGTCTACATCAGAAATGTATTAAAATATAATACATGACAAATATTAAAATTTTTTTGTTAATACAAAATGTATTAAAATTTAATATGGCTGTATTAAAACATAATACAATTTATATTAGAATTTAACACAAAATGTATTAAATTTCAACTATTGCATATTAAAATTTAATCTTTTTGTATTAATTTCTAATAAGAATTTTATTAAAAGTCAATACAAAAATATTTCAATTCAATACCAAATGTATTTAAAATTAATATTATATGTATTCTTTTCCTTAATTCATTACTGAAAATAAATATCATAAATAATATATTAAATAATATATTAATGGTAATATTATTTTATCTGTTTCACAAACTGTGGCATGTAAAATCTTACTGCCGATCAAAATTCATCTGCAATGTATGCATTTTGCTTCGAAAAAACACAAAGCGCCTTCAAATTAGTATAAATTTACAGTTTTTGATTTAATTTTTTTTTTAGAAAAGGTGTCTAAAACAATTGATTTTTTCTTTTTTTAAATGGCTGCTGGCGTCCACAGTTTACACATAAAAAGGTAATATATTCCGAAATTACATTGGTCGCCAAATTGTCAAAACATTGAAAAAATCAATTTGGCGACCAATGTCAGCTACCGTAATTATTTTAATGACCGACGAACACTAGATTTCAAACCAAAAAACCACGCACACCACTATTTTTTTAAAAATTATTCACCATTTTCCGCGAAGAAACACGAAGAAAATTTGTTTATTTTTAATTTATAATTTTTTCAAATGGTATTTTATAAATTAAAACAAAAAAAAATTTCCTGTTAACTGCGATTGAAATAAAAAAAAATAAAGGCAGACACGTGACAGCGTGTACTGTGGCTGGCGTCGTTTGTTTAATATTTATTATTCTTGTATTACAATTTAATACTTTTTATATTAGTTTTTAATAAATTTGTATTACATTTTACAAAATACAAAAATATTAAAATCTAATACAGTGCTATTAAAATTCAATAAAAGATTAGAATTTAACCCACGGAGGTTATTTTCTAATAAATTTTTGTATTACAAAAAATAAATTTAGTACTTAAATATTAAAATTTAATACAAAAAAGATTAAAAATAATTTTAATATTTTGGAAGTATTAAAATGTAATATTTTTTGTATTGAAAATTGCTTTAATACAAGAGCTGTATTAAAAAATACTCCAGAATTTTTAACCGTGTGGTTTAATATAAATATTTATTTAATATGTTAAATGCTAACATTAGAAATAAGCTTAAATACTAACAAGGGAATCATTAAACTTAAACTCAATATTTGAGTAATAATTGTCAATTAATCACAATAAAATATACATATGTGCCTATGATTATGAAAGTGGACTAAGTCACTTTTTGCATTGGTTGAAGAAAAACTTACATAATAATTTTCTTATAACGATTTAATTATATTTCTTTTATGAAATCACTAGAGGAGCAATAAAGAAGTCTATTTGCTGCAATTTCGCTTTCAAATAAACTTTACCCCTTAAATAATAATTATTTTTAGGCTAGATTTGATGCCATTTTTAGGAGTGACTTAGTCCACTTTCATAATTAAGGGCACATATATTAACATTGAAACTAAATGTACTAATATAAATAACAACAGAAAAAACAACATTCTGGTAAATTAATTAAATTGATTAAAGAAGCTATTTTTGAATTTATGGGATTTAACATTATCATTAATAGAATCGATTATATGTTTTTGTTTTTGTTAAAAATATTAATTAGTTGATTCATAGAGCTATTGACGCCATAGTTAGATTTACTAAAAACTACACAAATTGGTAACCTATTTCTTAAACCAGCACGCCCAACATTAAAATTCAGTCGATCCAACACTGAAGAAGATATTGAGCCTCTTATTATCCCAATTATAAAACATAATTGCAAATACTCTCTGTGAACTGAAAGTGATGGTAAATTAATAAGTTTAAGTCTATCCGAGTATGGAGGTAGGACAATTCTATCGGACCATGAAAGAAAACGCAACGAAAATCTCATGAACCTTCTCTGAACACTTTCAATTCTGTTTATATGAATGATAAAGTAAGGTTCCCACACTATACGTATACATCCGTATTCAAGAATTGGCCTTACAAATGAAATATATAGAACCTTCAAAACATATGGATCCTCGAACTCCCGCGCAAATCTTTTGATGAAGCCAAGTGTTACATTGGCTTTTTTAATAATGTGGTTATAATGATCAGTAAAAGTTAGTTTCGGATCTAAATTGATTCCTAGGTCAGAAAAATTTGATAATTTACATAATTGCGACGAATTTATCTCATAGTTGTAAGCAATTAAGTTTTGTTTTCGTGTAAAGCTCATTGATTTACACTTGTCAATATTTAATATAAGGCGATTTGTGCAACACCATTCCCAAAATCTTTTTAAGTCTTCTTGCAAGAGCTAACAATCGGATAGGGAATTTATTGTTCGAAATATTTTCACGTCGTCAGCATAAAATAAAGTTTTTGAGTTTTGGAAAACAGAAGGAAGGTCATTTATAAATAACACAAAGAGCAATGGGCCTAGGTGACTTCCTTGAGGTACACCAGAATTTACTCTAAAGTTCTCAGAACAGTCATTTTTAAACATTACGCAGTAATACCTGTCTACAAGGTATGAAGATATCCATGAAAGAAAGTTCTCATTTAGTCCAATTCTTGTTAGCTTTTTCAAAAGTACTTCATGGCTTAGTTTGTCGAATGCCTTACTGAAATCAGTAAATATGCAATCAACCTGTTGCTTTTTCTCAAAAGCATCAACGCAAAATGTCGTAAACTCTAGTAAGTTTGTTATCGTCGATTTTTTCTTCACAAATCTATGTTGATTTTCACATAAAACAGAGGAACAATTAAAGGAAAGAGTGTCACATACTAAGGATTCAAAAAGTTTTGGAATAACGGACAGTTTGGCTATGGGACGATAATTAGTGACCAAATTCTAAGGGCCCTTTTTATGAACCGGTCTGAGGAAAGCATATTTCCATAGAGTAGGAAATTTTGAACACTTTAAGGATTCATTGAACAAGAGATATAATGGGTAAGACAAATAAGATGAACATTTTTTTAACATAAAAGCAGGCAAGCCATCTGGACCAGGACTTATATTATCTTCTAGTTTTAATATATTATTTATGATTGAGTCTTCAGAGATTGAAAAATTAATTAACGCCAGATGAGAATACTCTTCCGTTGAAGAATAATTATCTGTTGCATCAGACGACAAAGTATCGGCGAAGGCACTTTTAAAATAGTTGGCAAACATTTTAGATATAACTTCTGGAATATGACTGTCGAATTTTCTTTTAGTATCAACATATTTCCAGAAATTTCTTGGACTTGATTTAAGTTCATTTTGAGTTTTTGCAATAAATTCTGAATAGATAAAATTAGTGTAGTTTTCAAATTCATTTTTATGCTCCATATATACATTGTAATCTTCATCAGTCCTAGACTTACTAAACTTTACCCAGGCTTTTTCTCTTGTTTTTTTAAATTTTTACATGCATATCGAACCATGGCGGATTAGTTTGTTTTTCTCTTATTTTACGTAAAGGAATAGCTTCGATAAAACAATCAAATAAAACATTATAAAATTTTATATTCATGTCGTCTAAGTTTGAGTTTAAAAATATGGTATTCCAATTTATACTATCAAGTAAGTTAAAAAGTTGATTGAAATTACATTCTTTAAAGTTAAATTCTAATTTATCATTACAGTTACTAGGTAGATTATAAACACTCAAGCTCAGGGAAATTGATAATGCGGGGTGGTGTCGGTCCTCTTCAATAAGTTTTGAGTCACAAAGTTCAACATAGCTGTCCGATGTTAAACATCAAGAAAAGTAAACAAGGTCCAGAATTTTATTAAATTGATTGCTGACTCCATTCAATTGTTTTAAGCCTAATGATGCTGAATTCGTTTGCAGTCGAGGCATTGACAGGAAGTAGCTCTTGGAATTCATCTATCCAAGACCAATGTAAACTTCCTAAGTTAAAGTCTCCAATTACTATAATTTCATCATTTGATTTAGTTTTGTCTGAAATTCTATCCAAGCAATTGCATAGTCCTTCGTATATCTCGGATTTGGAATTAGGAGGTACATAGATAGCCACTACATATAAGTAACCAGATGACATCTTTAATTTAATGCACAGAATTTCAATTGTAGACTCTAGGAAATCATCGACAAGAGTGCTAACGAGAGAGTTTTTAGCAGATTCATTAAGAGAATGACGATCACGACGATAAATTTGAAAACTTGGTCCAATAGCTCGGTATCAGCGATAGATGAGTTTAACCAGGTTTCAGTTAAGACAATAACTTCGTGCGAAATGTTATTTGCATTTTTGTAGACCTTATTGGTCTTTGTCCGTAATCCATTCACATTTTGATAGTATATTAGTACTTGTTGAAGTTTGGATGTTTGCATTGTCAGGTGTTTGTGAAAATGGTTTGACTGCTTTTTCAATGTTCTATTTACAAACTTGTGCATAACAATTCCAGAAGGCCAAAAAGATTCATTATTTAAAAGATAAAAAACTGAATCTGAGCACCTTATTTTGAAAGATGAGTACTTAGAATAATTCCGTTGAAGCATTTTTTCTACAATAATGCTTTGTAGCGTACCAATCTTGTTTTTTATGAAATTTTTTATGTCTAAGGCATTAGTAGATGGGTCAAGCTTAGAAATGTAAAGAATTTTTTGTCCTTCAACAATTTTTAAACGTGATTCAAAAGGCATTTTTGAGTTGTTCTGCTCTTGAACATGACAAGCTTGAAGTGGAAAGTTACTTGTATCAATATTATTTACGCCCATTGAGTGAAAGTTTGGTAACATCGCAACTGATAATATTATTGGTTTAGAGGACATTTGGCATTCATCAGTTCCGGTTATTAGTGTTGGAGTTGTTGGTCTTATTGTTGTTGTTGGTTCAGTAACTTTGGGTGAGGTGTGAGCAGATGTAGGTGATTTTTCAGTTGGAGTTTTAAGCAATGGTATAGATGACGACGGAAGAAGGGTCGGGGGGTTTGGTGCATCATAATTGAAGTTGAAGTTTTGTAGTGGACGAGAAGGCGTAACACAATCAAATATTGATGTTGCTGTTTTTTTAACTAATGGATTTTGAAGAGAGTTTTCTGCTTCAAGTTCATTGCTTTTGCGTTTAGATGAGCTTTTAGGTCTAGAGATAATATTTTTAACTTTTGTCTTACTTCTCGTTTGACGTTTGTCGGTATTGGGTGCAGTGTCACATGATGAAGGATTATTTTTATTTGAGATATGCGAGCGGCTAGAAGCGATATTATTTGTAACTTGCTTGTTAAGTTGGAGCAATTGGTTATGTAGATTTTCGATATGCAGCTTATTTTGTAATACATCACGAACAATATTGTTGTATGCAAATGGATAGCAATCGTCACAAAAGAAATAAAAAGATTTCCTTTCTATAAAAAGTTTGATGCTACTGAACGGAGCATTAATACATCTAATATGTAAAAATTTACGACAGTTACCATGACAAATAATTGCGTCAATAAGGTAATCCGCAATATTATCACATACAGCACACGCAGACATATTTTTGATTTTGGTTTAGTTTTTAAATTTTGGATTTATGAAAAAATCAATATTTTTAAATTTTACTTGCCAAAAAAAGTTTTAATACACCCTGTACTTAGTTCATGCACGAACCATGAGTTTGAGGTTGAAATGTTGGTTATGGTATGAGATGATAGGTGGCAGTTGAAACAGATGGCAGATATTAGGTGTGTTTTTTATTACAACCGGTCTTAACTGGACAAAAAAAACGCAGTCTGGGCTAAGCAATTTACATGTTAAATACAACAACACCTTAGGCCCTTGGGCTTAGTTGTTTAGCCCGGGGATTTCTCTGGGCTTAACTTTTTGAAGAGTTTTAAATCTGTGCTACCAAACTAATTTTTTCATAAATTGTTTAGAATTTGTTTAAAAACGTGAAAACTCACGTTTGGAAGGACATAATGTATTAAAATAATTTTGCTAGCATACATTTTTGTATCTCTTTGTAAAACATACATGAAAAATACAAGAAAATGACGAAAGCGAAAAATATGACAACTCTAAATTTTTGTTGTGTCTACTGTTTTCGGGACATTCAATATACGGTGCTGCCAAGATTTCAGGTTAAGCCCCGAGGCGTTTTTTTGTCCAACTAAGACCGGTGGTAATAAAAAACACACCCATTATGATGACTGATGACTGATGACAGATAACAGCTGATGAGTAGAGTATATTGTTAAATTGTTATTGTTGCTGATGAGTTGAACGATGAAAACAATTAATTGCAGCAGGCAGGCTGGTATGCAAAATGCGATGCAGGATGGAGCCAGCAGCAGGTCATGGTATAAAAAGACAAGGTATGATCATTAGAGCCGCCATCTTACAAAATGGGGTAATAGTGTTTTGACGTCTGGCATTTGGCAAAGTCAAAAGCAACAACAATTTCCAAGACAAATTTGTTTACAACAACAATTTCAATGGGCTGGGCTGTCAAAACACTAAGTAGCCATCTTTTTTTTTTTTCATTTGACAGTTCTCTATACTTTAGATTTTCTAATGATCATACCTTCTATTTTTATACCATGGCAGCAGGTTATGTTCAAAGCTCAGTTGGTAGCAAGAAGCAACATGAAAATGTAGGCAAGAAGTTCGGATACAATGTAGTCTCAATAATGCTTCAATAGGCAGAACATATGCTAAAAATTTCACTCACCGGGAGAAAGAAACAAAAAATCATCAACGGGAGCAAAAAATGTTGAGAGCGGCAAAGTATATTCTCTTTTCACACAAGAAAATAAATGAAATCAGTTGTATGTACAGATTTAACTATGGGTCAATTTTAGCATGAATTTGCTGTTTAATTTTGATAAATTTTTGGTATTTAACACTATTAACAAAAATGAATTGCCAGGTTATAGTGAAAAAAAATTTACAAAATTGAATGGCAAACAAAAGACCACAACTTGAATTAAGAGTCTGGGTTAAAATTCGATTTAATAAATTAATAAAGCGGAGCGAACTAAAAACACTTGTGAATAGGTTGACGATTACTCGGTTGTCAACAATAGACCTGTTCGATTTTCTGTTTCTGAGTGCACGCCGGGGATTTTCAGAACTAAGAACTGTGTTCTTTTCTTCTCCGATTTTATGAATTGTGAACTTTAATTGTTTATTTGTGAAGAAAATGTAATAAAAGTAAAATTTAATGATATATCTAATAAATTATATCAATTAAATACTCAAATTCTGTTGTAGAGTTCAATTTTACTTTGACAAAGTCATACCTACAACTCATAATTTGTCATAAAAAATAGTTTTAAAAATTTCTTGCATCAGAACTTCCTTAGTGCACATTTAGCGATAAAATATCGAACACACCTTGGAATTTGAAGTGAGCTGTCAAAAAGCAATCCGTCATACGACGTATTCTATGGGTCACCCCTATCTGTCCCATCCTTCAACTTCAACGCATTGGTTGACGGAACGGACGCAACGGATTCTATGGGTTGGGGCCTTAAGAGTTGATTCATTACCACTCAAAGTAAGTGTTAACGACATACATCTCGATTAAAAGACAAATGAAACAGTTTTGATTTTTCACATAATTTTATTCATTTCTTATTCTAGTTTTTGAAAATATTATGACATTGCTCTAATACAAATCTTATGCATAAATGACCACAAATAAATGTTTCAAAATCTTGTTCTTGAATATAACATTGGTTAACAAAATTATACTTTTTTTTTGTTGCAGAAACAAAATTATACTTTCCTGAAGGTTTTCGGTGCGCTGAACTCGAATCCGAAGTCAAAAAAAATTAATCAGCTCCCGTAATATCTCAAAAACGGTAGCTTATTAGTTGTTTCTGACTTCGGATTCGAGTTCAGCACACCGAAAACCTTCAGAAAAGTATATTTTTTTTCCGACAACAAAACCCTTGTAAAACAGTGTAATTATAACATATTTTATTACCAAGGTAGCTTATTACTTCAGTAGGTGGTCTTAAATTTCCAAAACTATCAAAATACTTAACAATATTTTTTTTTTGTTTGCTCGTAATATATGCTACCAATGAGTCCCCATAACATTTTCATCGTCCAGATTTATTACACCACACTCCTTATCGAATGGTGCTTTCGGTAAATAGTTGCGCATAAAAACTCCTCGAAAACGCTTCAAGTGTTTTCTTCCAAACTCCTGAATATCAAAATTGGTTAAAGGATGATTAGGTAGCAAATCAATTAGTTTTTTGTGCTTGGTGAATTTAAAAAAAGACCAAGGCCATCTTTATATGGTTTTAAGAACAGTCAAATTGTTTTTTTAGCAGCTCGTTCATCATTGAGCGCTCTTACAACGCCAGCTATTCCACCTGTAAGTGATCCTACAGCAGATAAATCAGCAAAAATTGTAGCTAGAAGTGGAATTACTCTGGAAGAAAACCACCACCTTTTGGAAGTGGAATTACTCTCGGTGTTTGAATTTGTTTTTTCTTATTTTTAATAACATTTTTTGCAGCCTTCACAGCAATATTAGCAATAGATTTTGTTCCACAACAATTTACATTATTTTTAATAGCATTTTTTGCTTCACTTATAGCCTTTTTAAACAAACAATTTTTGATTTTGTCTTCTTAGTTCTTTTTCTTTGGGAAACCGACGAAGTTACGAATTCCAGAGTTACGGGCGACAGAGTTACGGCCGTCAAAGTTACGCGAAACCGAAGTTACGAAAAACTAGAGTTACGAACTCTAAAGTTATGTTAAGCTATGACATGTTATTTTTGGGTTGGCAACAATTGCGAGGAACGATATGGAATTATGGAAATACAAACAAGAGATTAACATTTTTTTCATTGGTCAGAACTAAATGAGTCAGAACTAATAAGTAAAGTGTTATTTAATCTTCTAAAATTTTGATTCCATAGGTATAGATATACATATATGGTTTTGTTTTTGTGAGAAGATCGCAAAAACGTTGAAATAGAAAAAAAAACATGAGTATACTTATGTAAGTTTGGGGGACATAATTGAAATTAACCTCTTATTTGTCCAACTAATATTGCACCAACGTATTTTTTTTTCTATTAATTAATATAATTATTCATAGCGTAATTTGTAATACCCACTTTGTATATCTATACCTATCCAATCAAAATTTTACAAGATTAAATAACACCCATTTTCGCTTAACTCATTTAGTTCTGACCAATGAGAAAAATGTTAATCTCTTGTTTGTATTTGCATAATTCCATATCGTTCCTCGCAATTGTTGCCAACCCAAAGATCACATGTCATAGCTTAACATAACTTTAGAATTCGTAACTCTAGTTTTTCGTAACTTCGGTTTCGCGTAACTTTGACGGCCGTAACTCTGTCGCGCGTAACTCTGTTATTCGTAACTCCGTTACCATTTCTTTTTCTTTTAATATAGTTTTTGGTCTTGCAATAACCCATTCCGAATTTAGTTTTAGCTTTCATCATGTTGGTGACTAGAAGACCGCTTAACTTTTCAGATGTTGATGAGTCGTTTGCTTTGAATATTTTCCACGCTTGCTCAGTTAGAATTTTATCAGCAACGTGTCGATCTGAGAGAGAGCTACTTTTTGAGTAAGCAATATCATGAAGCCGACAAACCTCATCCAGTTGATTGATTCCTTTATCCCTTCTACTTAAGCGTTTGGCCAATTTTGTTCCAGGTCCTCAATAATTATATGAAGGAATATTTAGTTCAAATGGTAAGTTGTCGTTAACTCTATTCAAAAGCCCTTCTCCTTCAAATGATTTTCTTTTTTTATTACACTGATTCTGAGTGTTATGGTCAATCAAAGTATGATTAACACACCTTCTGAGTGGAAGGTTGAAACATTTATGATAACAAGTGTATAAAAACGAAATGTTTTATTAAAAAAGATCTTAGTCTTCATCATGCGTTTCGTTAAGCAGTCAGATGTCATAAACGTAAGGAATTTTGATTCCGATGTAAAAATTAAGAAAATACCTGGAAACTTATTTCCAAACAGTATTCGCGGGATAATTGTTGGACCATCAAACTGTGGAAAAACAAATGTAATGTTAAGCATTCTTCTCGACCCCAATGGCTTAAAGTTTGAAAATATTTATCAACATCTAAAAAAACTTATTACTTCTATCGAAGGAATGGAATACAATGAATTTTCAAACAATTGTGAAATAATGCCTCCTTCGGACGCTTAAAATAACTCAATACATCAACTCGATGATGTCGCTTGCCAGAAACAAAATAATATAAGAGACTATTTTTGTATGGGTCGCCATAATGGAATTGACAGTTTTTACTTTAGTCAGTCTTATACTCATATACCAAAACATTTAATTAAAGACAATGCTATTTTCATTATTCTTTTCAAAAAAGATGAATTGAATCTGAAGCATTATATACTACTCTGATATGACATTTAATCAATTCAAAGAGTTATGCTCTCATTATTGGACTGACAATTTTGGATTCCTCGCAATAGACAAGGAGAACAGTATTGAAAAAGGCCGCTAAAAAACAGTTTCAATAAAATTGCAGTACCTACTATAAATATACATATCTCATTTAAAACCAAAACATCATTCATTCATTCGTTATTCAACATTCAGTGTCATTCAGTCAGTGCGAACGGACGTGTGCGCGAAATATTTACGGACATTTAAAAATCCACCCTTAAAAACGGACAACAGCGGATTAAG
Organism: Episyrphus balteatus; assembly: GCF_945859705.1. NCBI lineage: Eukaryota > Metazoa > Arthropoda > Insecta > Diptera > Syrphidae > Episyrphus > Episyrphus balteatus. The sequence continues at coordinate 66,406,601 of NC_079134.1, read as the reverse complement.
CGAAGGACTACCTGCGCCTACCTGCGACCATAAAAGGATTTTTCCCCAAAAGGATTATCCTTTTTTAATTATCATCAAAATTATTATTTCCTTAATCCCTTACTTTTTCAGCAATAAAACCTTTTGGTAGTCCCATTATGGGTAAATCCGAGAGGAGGAAGAACGACGTTAAGCAGGCTTACGAGGCTTTTAAAAGCCACGTAAAAGCAGGCATGAAGACCCATGGAAAGGAGTTCCTGGTCTCCATGCACGCCAAGCTCAGCGACATCGAGCAACTGTACGAGGAACGCCAAGAAGAAGACGCCGCCATCAACGAGACTGTGGAATCCCCAGAAGAACCAGTCTCAGAGGAAGAGGACATGGAAACGGAAAGCGAAGCCGAGGAAATGGTCACAATTGAGTCAGACTGCGAACAGGAGTTCCAGGTGGTTCGAAAAAGGAAGAGGAAAACTTCCACATCGCCCAGCTCATCACCTAAAAAAGTACCTTCCAAGAAGGTAGCAATAGAGGACAACACCACACCAAAACAACCCGAAGGAAACGCCAGCCAGCAACCTACCCATCAGCCAAGACAACAACCAAGCCAGCAAACCAACAACGGACCAGCCGCTCCAGAGACGAAATCATCATTGATGCCGCCCATCATCTGCTACGGATTGAACGTAGCAGCCATCACCAAAGCATTGAAGGAAGACGGAATCAGCTTCAAGATTCACAACATCAACCAGTCTAAATCCGTCATCACAACCCGGACAATGGAGGAACATCAAAAAATCAGGACCATGCCTAGGAAAGGAAACACGGAGTTTAACACATACACGGCCAAGGAGGACAAAAAGGAGCTGTTAGTGCTCAAATCCATGCACTACACTCACGATCCAAAGGAAATCAAAGACGAACTACTAAAGGAGGCAATACCGGTCATCTCAGTCAGCCCTTATAAGATGCGAGGAGACAAGAAATGCAACAGCTTCGTGGTTGAAGCTGAAAAAACAGAGGACCTACCCACCATCTACAAAAAAACTCTACTCATGAACCAGAAGGTTCATTGGGAAAAATTTAAGAGCACCTCCATCTCACAGTGCAAGAACTGCCAAAAGTTCGGCCATGTGGCCAGCAACTGTGGGATGAAATACAGGTGCGTAAAATGGAACGACAGCCATCTCCCAGGACAATGCGCAAGGACAGCCAACAACATCACAGATGACAAAGTATACTGCGTCAACTGCCAACAAACCGGACACCCGGCAAGCTACAGCGGATGCCCAACAAGGAAGAAGAAATTAGCCACCAAAACAGTCGTAAGTGGAATATCTTACGCCAACGCAGCAAAAACCAGCATCAAGGTATCTAGGAAGGCCACACCACCAACAGCCCCCCAACCCACACCGAAACCAACAACTTCGAAGCCAGCACCACAGCCCAAGAAGACCAGCCAGAAAGGACCAACACCATCATCATCAACATCATTCAACATCTTCGATGATACTGAAAGATTGTTTGGAACAGATCTTCTTTCTCTTCCAGATCTTCTTTCTCTTCCAAGCAACTACGGTAGTTTGGATGATAAGCAAAAAACAGTAATTTTGGGTAAACTTATATGCGAATTATGTAAATAAGAACCCACATTTCTTTTATAACATGTAATTTAAATTCTATTTATTCCACAGCTAGAAGAACTGCCCTTGCATTGTTCTTAAAAACTAAAAAACCAGACATTATTTTCTTACAGAAAACAAACATCACCGCCAGGAACCACTTCAAAACGGATGGATACACGTCCTACAGAGAGGACAAAACAACGGATGGCAGAGGAACAGCAATTCTTCATAAATCAGACCTCAGGAGCGAACAGGCTAGGATTACTGGACTAAGGAGCATGGAGACAACAGCCGCCATCATCAAACTAAATGACTCCGACACACTGCTAGTGGTCTCAGTCTACAACAAGTGCAACGCAAACAGGAGTGACATACTGCATAATTTGCACACAATCAATGCAGTGGCAAATCAACACACTTACTGTGTAATAGGAGGAGACTTCAACGCCCGTCACAGCCTTTGGATGGATGACACAGATAACCTACCCGGAATAGCCATTGTAGACTGGCTACATGGCAACCCCGAACTCCATTCACTGGTTGCAGTATAACAACCTCAACCAACTTACCCTAGAACACGATCTCATCTTGATTTCTTTCTAGTGACATCAAATTTCATCAACATCCTGGAGGAATTACGGAACTATAGCTGTGTTGCACACGATAGTGACTCCGACCATCTTGCAGTGGAGGTAAGGATACGATTGGCCCAAAGGATTTTCAGTGATCAACCCCAACCAGAGACATTCATGAACTACAACAGGATTAACTGGACCAGGTTCCGTGCAGAACTCAGCGATGAACTCCCGGACATCCCAACCACCAGCAACCTCACCAACACCGAGATCGACAACGCTATAAGGTGCTTCGAGACCACAGTAAACAGCGCTTTGGACAGGCAGAAAGCCACCAGGACCAGCAGAGATCGCTATGCCAACATGCCTGAGCATATACAGGCCATATATGCTCATAGGCAAAGGCTAAGGAAGAAACTACAAAGGATCTACCACCGGACATTCAACAGGGAAAACGACGAGTATAGACGTATATACTCTGAGCTACAATGCACCAACACCATGTTCAACCAAGCGGTAAAACACCATCACGAAGAGAACTTCAGGAAGCGACTAGAGGACATAAAACCTGGACCGGACACATTCAAGAAAATCAACGTACTCGTTGGAAGGAAGAATACACTGCCGGAAACAATTCACCATGGACAAGGGACAGCATCCACAGCAGCGGAGAAAGCGGAAGTATTTGCCGACCACTTCGAGGACAACTTCAAGGACCGACTACCAACCCACCTACCTGATTTCATCGAAGAAGTAGATGCCAGATACGAGGAGATAGATGCCAGCAGCGACCCAATCACCATCTTCAACGAGGACAACCCGGCGGAAGAACTACTTATGAATGATACTTTCACTTCTTTCGAAGAAGTGTCTGATATAATTCATAGTGGAAACTCTAAAAAGTCAGCGGGAAGTGATAAGATCTCTAACTTTGTACTTAAAAAGTTACCGAATCTAGCATTACTTCTCTTGACCATCATCTTTAACAACTGTATCAACGAAAGCTACTTCCCAACATCATGGAAAATGGCAAAAGTAGTTCCTGTGCCAAAGAAGACCAACCGCGACAACGTAGAAGGATATCGACCGATTTCTCTTCTCTGCTGTGTAAGTAAGATCCTGGAGGCACTCATCCTGAGAAAGATCAACAACTACTGCACGGAAAGAGAAATCATACCACAGTTCCAGTACGGCTTTCGAGGAAAACATTCAACGATTCATCCCCTGATTGGACTCCACACAGACGTCACCCTTGGACTCAACAAAAAGGAAACAACAATTGCTTGTCTCCTGGATATCGAAAAGGCTTTCGATACAGTTTGGATTAAAGGACTTGTATTCAAACTAACAGAGCTCGGACTTCCGAGCAACCTGGTAAAAATAATAAAAAAAATTTTAACACATAGATTCTTTTATGTACAGGTTAACAAGAACGAGTCCACGAGGAAAACAATCTGCGCTGGAGTGCCGCAAGAATCGAAATTGGGACCAATCCTCTTCAACATCTATACCGCTGACCAGCCCACCAACACCCCAGGAACGAGGACGAAGCTTTTTGCCGACGAATCCATCACATATGCGACATCACTTTCTCCCGAAATAGCTGCCAGGAGAGTGGAGGACCACATCAGGAACCTATGGGACTACTATCTAAAATGGGGATTGAAGATGAACAGCAACAAGACCGAGCTCATTTGCTTCAGGCCACCAACAACAGCAACGAGAGGACGCAGAGCTTTTGCATCACTTGGTCCATCCGCTTCTCAGGAAAAGGAACGGATTGAGCAAGAAGACGAAACTTTTGGTTTATAAGCAGCTAATCCGGCCAGTAGTGACATATGCCTGCCCCATATGGTTCACCATTTCCCCAACAACCATGAAGAGGATCCAGCTATTCGAAAGGAAGATACTTCGCATATGTACAGGACTACACCCAGTGACGAGGATATACTACCCAACCATGAAATTGTACGAGGAGGCAACATTGATTCCCATTGATCAATTTATGCGGCAGCTATCAACGAAGATCATCAGGAACCTGGAACACCATCCGAATTCAGAAATCCAACAACTACTCCAGCAACAACTAGAGCCCAGCCATCGCTACTTGAACGTTCGAGCCATCACAGACGACCGATTCGAGTATATAATGGACAACGAAGAAACACCGTTCTACGAAAAAACCACCAATCAACACTATAGAGGGTAAAATATCTATAAGTAAATTTTATATTAAATTCTTAAAAAAACAAACCATGTAAAATATATTAAAATATTTAGAAAACTCATGTAATAGATTAAGTAAACAAAAATATGATATTGTAAAATAGCATTATTTAGAGTCATTAGATTTTAACTTGTTTTTTTGTGTACGCTATAGGTCGTTTTTGATATTTAATTATTTTTCGTCGACGTTTCAAGTGTGAATACACTCTTCTTCAGGACTTTAATAATAAAATAATTCTAAAAAAATTATAATATATTTATAATAGATACTTATCTTAAACTTTTCTTTTCTTAAATTCTTTGTTATGGTTCTCAGTAAGTTTTTTAGATTTCTTAAATCGCTCAAATATTTTAAAATTCAATAAAAATGTCTTGAAAAAGACGTTTGTAATCATTGAATTTTCAAAATATAAAAAATTTTTATTCATTGATAAGAAATTCAAAAATTCTCCAATTTTGGCAGATATTGTAATGGAAGCTCTATTGGATAACGTCTTTGATAATATTCCTTATAAACCTAAAATTATTACAAAATATGTGGATGACATTTTTGTTATACTTAAATCTAGTCATGTCAATTCAATTCTAGATGCATTGAATGGTTTTCATCTAAAAATTCAGTTTACAGTTGAATATGAAAATAATGGAAAACTTCCATACCTTGACGTGCTCGTTATAAGGAAAAAAAACCATTTGATATTTGATTGGTATAAGAAAGCAACATCATCAGGTCGACTTATTAATTATAATTCCCAACAGCCAAAACAGATTATTGTTAATACAGCCAAAAATTTTATTAGCAGAGTATTAGATATTAGTGACATTGCCTTTCGTCGGAATAACATTAGTAGAATCATGGATACTCTGCTTTCAAATTCTTTTCCCATAAGTATAATAAAAACATTATTGAACCAATATTTTAACCCATTGGTTCAACCAAATTTAGTGAATAATAGAACGCAGTTTTCTTACAGAAGTTGTTTGTACATTCCTAATCTTTCGAATCGAATTTTAGATGCTCCTATTAGAAACAAAGATAGTGTTCGTTTAGCTTTTAAGTCAGTAAATGTTTTAAGTAATTCACTTTTTTCGAATTTAAAAAGTGAACTTTCAAAAAATGATAAATGAAATATAGTTTATAAAATAAAATGTTTAGGTGATGGAGCAAACAATTGTCCATTAGTTTATGTAGGTACTTCCATGCAGAAGCTCAAAAATCGCATAGCTGGTCATAGATCGGATATTAACAACGGACATTGTACGTTGGGCCCCTCCGACATGATTAATATAGTTATAAGTTTAGTTTTAAGTCAATTGTATATAAAACAAATTGAAAAATATAAAAACCCTAATCTAAAAAAAAAAAAATCTAAAAACCAAAACATTCTAGTTACAACACTGTTTGAGAAAACTAGTCCTTCATATCAACGTCAAAAACTAAAATTATTTTATCCACACCATAAAAGTGGATGAAGACGAGTTAAGAGATTTAATAAAAACAAAGAATGTCCTAAGAAATAAATATTTACAACTAAAAACTGGTAAAATGGCTAGAGAAACTGATTTAGAAGAGACTTTCAAACCTATTGTTGATCCAAATTGGTTGGAAATATTACAAAAAAAAACAACACAACATGATGATGATGACAAGAAAACAATCAAACGTCGTAAATTGCATTTCAAATCCTTTGATGAAAATGAAAAGGAAGAAGAACATGACAAAACACGATACCTACATTCCAGAAATGGATACTACAGATGATTCCATTTTATTCAGTACACCAAAAAATAATTCAACCCAAAACAAAACATCTTCTCTCGTTAAAAAAATATTATCAGATTCGGACCGCGATACAGCATATGGTCCATATTTTGATGCGAATACAAATTCTATTAAAATAAGAAAATGTCGCTTTGTAATGAATGAACTTTATATTGTTATTGATGATGAAACTTTTACTCGAACTCCTGGTCTCATTGAATTAATTCTAAAGAAAAATCCACGGCAAAAAGTATATACCTACTAGCTACAAGTGATAACTTAGAAAAATATGGAAAAATTTTTATATAATATAAGGGATATGTTGATGGGCAAATAAGTCTCAAAGAAAAAACAAGCATTATAAACCACATAAATTCTTCTTTAATGGAAGTGTTATCCACTTTTAATAATGAAATTCATATGCTTAAAAACCACATAGACTCTTCGATAAAGGAAACAATAAAAAGTATAGAACAAGAAAACAGGGCGTCACAATTAATTTCTCAAAAACTTAAAGACTCCACAGAAGAAAAGTATGTTCACGAGAAAATAAAAAATAAAGTTGAACATATTATGAAGACTCTATATCCTAATATACCCTTTACACTAGGGTGCTTCTTAAAAATCAATTTTCGAAATTTTAATGAGACACCCTTTCATTTTGTTCCTTCTGCCTTATATATAAATTGGGTAAGATTTGGTCCAGTTAAAACACGTTCTAGGGGTCGCTACCACAATTCAAAGTTTTGAAAAATACACCAAATTTTGTTTTTTTTTCTCAGAAAATTTTAAAATTTGTAACCAGAATTAAGTACTTTATATTAAATCTCTAACTGTTTTGAAAGAAATTTTGATAAAAATACAGCGGAATAAAAATAAAGTTTAATTTTGAATATTTTTGAATTTGAAATTTTTTTGTGTGTTATTCTGTAGAATAGCTAACTGAGTGATCTTTCTTAATTGAAAAATTCAATGATTTTATCTGATTGTTTATGAGCCTAATATCTTTATTCGACAGACAGTTAACTGACTGTTCATTAGAAGATTGAAAAATCGGGTCTTAAGAGTACTTTGTACTGTAACAAAAAAAAATTTTGTTGAAATTGATCTTGTTTTTTTTTACTTAAATCTTTAGTGAATGGTAGCGACCCCTAAATTTTAATATTAAAATCGGAAAAAAATACCATATACTATGCTTATATGGTGGAACATAATGCAGGGGTGTCCCATTAAAAAATCGAAAAAAAAGATTTTTTCGACCATATAAGAAGCACCCTACTTTACACCCATAGATTAAAATAAGTAAAAAAAAAATGTTGTTAAATTTGTATTAGTTTTATATAGGGTGTCCATCTTGGACCTTTCTAAATAGAGAACATTTTACTCTGAAGAAAAAAAGGGAACAAAAAAGAGCACTTGATAAAAAAAACAACTTACATAAACTAAATACATTTATTTTTCTAACTAGGTAGGTACCTACTTATAAGTATGGAATGTTGGAAACATGATCAGCTGATCAAACAGGACTTCCTTGTAAAACGATAAAAAATTAACTATTATATCAGTTAATTTAATCGTGCTGCATGATGGTTGGTTACCATCACCATAGAAATAAATTTTGAAATCGTAACTTCACAAAAGTCGACCAGAATATTTGGTTTTTTTAAAAACTTATCATAAGCCCAAATCTCGCATCCACCCAATGTTATGATGAGTAAGATAGAAGTGGGTACTACCTTCTAACAATATATTTTAAGTACATAGCATTGAGGAAGGAATACCTAGAGAGCCGACTCGTACCCCCCTTGCCTAAAACACCCGCAAATTTAATTTCAGGTAATTGGTATACATCTCTCTTATTTTTCTCTTGTTTTCCTATCTGTGAATACGTGTGAAAGGTATAATGCGTTTAATACCTTCCTTTCACCAGTAGATGTCCTCACAAACTTTGAATTTAAACATGATTTTGGTTTGTACATGAACTTGAATAGCTCAAATAGCTCACTCCAGACACCCACCTTTCAATAAATATGTACAGAAATAAAAAAAAGGTTCGTGTTTTGAATTTATTATATTAGTTTTTTATGAATTAATTCCTCTACTGAGCACTTAAATTGTTTTTAATTGTTTTGAGCACAACTCCACAGTTGAATGTGTTGGTGCCATTTAAAATGCACGGGAAAACTACCACATATAAGCACTGTGGAGTTTTCCTCTCATTGCAGCTTGTAGGGTGGAAGAGAAAAACCAACCGAAGTCGCGTCTCTAGGTATTCCTGCCTCTATGGTACATAGTCTGAATCGACTTTCAGTCAACATTTGTGACGAAATTTTACCAACTGATTTTTTACAATCGGTTTAAGAAAGTCGACTTCACATCACAGAAGTAAATTTTTGACAAATGGTACAAACAACAAAAATTAAACTTGTTGGAAAGTAAATAAAAATATAGTTAAAGGAAAAAAGAGAACCGTAATATTTTGGAAAAACTACGTAGGCAAATAAAAAAAAGAGACTAAAAGAGGATATTTGGAAAAAAGAGAACAAAAAAAAATTTATGAAAAAAGAGAGTGTAAAAAAGATCAAAGTTGAAAAAGAGAACATTTTCTCTTTAAGAGAAATATTCTGGAAACCCTAGTTTTATACATATATCTGTATTTTAAATAATAACAAAAACAAAATAATAAAAGATATTTGTGATTTCTTAAAAACAAACGGGGAATCAAAATTAGATGAACACTATGGAGAATTAACTAATTGTATGTCAATAATTAGTAAATTTAAAAATACAGTACATAACGCTTATAAGAAACTCAAAAATTGCACAATATTTGTTTCTTATAACCGAGTGTTTCTTATATTCTTAGAACGGATATAAGAAACAAGTTTCTTATACGGATATATGAAACAAGTTTCTTATACGGATATAAGAAACAAGTTTCTTATACGGATATAAGAAACAAGTTTCTTATACAAATCTACCTACCCAGTAGTACCACAAACTTATGTAGCTATTTTATATTTTTCACAGATTTCTTTTCTATTTTTTCCCGATTTAATTTATTCAAGGATTATGTATCAATTTAGTTTTAAGTGAAATATTAGTTGTGTTCCTTTGGCCTGAAGTATCTACTGCTAATTAGTTCTGGTTGTATTCAACTCCATTTCTTCAATAGAAAAAATGTCTTTGAATGGATTCAGATGCACTAAAAAGTACTTTGCTGAGCAACATTTTGTGTAACACCAGAGATACCCAAAGCAGGGATATAAAGAACACAAACACAACAAATAACAAATTAAACACTGAACTGAAATTCTCTTCAAATAATGTCAAACTCAAATGACATTTGCACAGGTTGCTTTGAATTTTTCTTAAGGGTTCATATTTTTTTAGTTTCGTAATTTTTTTGAAAGTTTCTTAAATCCAACCAATTTTATGTGTGTGCAGAAAGTTCGTGGTTTGAAAAATGTTTCTTTTATCAGTGTTTTTCCTATAAACGTGTTTCTTATAAACATATAATTCAACATTAAAATATATGGTAAAGTACACGGTGCTTTTGTTCTAGTTTCTTTTAAGCGAGTTTATAACCTGTTTCTTATAAGCGATAAATACTGTACTATATACATGGAATCATTGCATGGACATCATTACTCTAATTGTTGTTGGCCATTCCAGACATGCAGTTCGGCTTTCGGGAGAAGCACTCCACACTGCATCCGCTCATGAAGTTCCACCAATACATCACCTCAGCTTTATACAACCATTAAGTTACCGTCGCATGCTTTCTGGATGTCGAGAAAGCATTTGACAATGTATGGATAGAGGCCCTTATCCATAAAATTCATTTACTAGGCTTTCCTTTAGCACTAATTAAAATTATTTTTTCTTTTCTCTCTTCCAGAAACTTTTTTGTGCAGGTGGAGGATCGGAAATCAACAATCAAACGCATAAGGGCTGTAGTAGCTCAAGGATCCAAACTTGGCCCCTTCCTTTACAGTATCCTGACGTCAGACCAACCACCTGCAAGTGAGTGCGAGAACCTGCTTTACGCGTACGATTCATTCACATACTGCAAGTCCATTTCACCAACAAAAGCTGCCAGGAAAGTCGAAGCTCACATTCGGAAACTGTATGAGTTCTACAGTAAATGGGGCAACCGAATCAACTCATCCAAGTCGGAACTATTGTGCCTTAGACGATCAGGAGGACGAGGCAGTCGATTGGCTGGAAGCTGTAGAAGCATCACATTGACACTTCCAGATGGAACTAGATTGCCAGCCAAACGCAACGCAAAGTACTTAGGAATCAACTTTAACGAGCTCCTCAGATTCAACAATCACTCCCGTTTGGTCCTCAAAAAAGCCAACTTTGTCTTCCATCGCCTTCACACTCTGATGAAAAGAAGAAGAAGATTGAGTCAACCAACGAAACTCTTGATCTACAAGCAGCTTCTGATACCAGTCATTGCCTACAGCTTTCCAGTATGGTACACCATCTCCAAGACAGCAATGAAGGAACTACAAATGTTCGAGAGGAAAATACTGATTATGTGTACCGGACTCATCTTTGACCGACAGCGGCAGAAATACTATAGCAACAAGCGAATCTACGAGGAAGCAAAAATCATACCACTAGACAAGTATCTACTGCAATCGGCGAAGATACTAATAGAAAATATCGCTAACCATCCCAATCAACTGATGAGAAGAATGACAGCCCAACAACGACATCCGGAACCTAGGTACTTTTGCGCTTTGGATATACTGGCTGAGAACATAATTTCAATGGACAACGAAGAAATTAACTTTTTCGCCTGCACCCAGTCGGCTCCCAACTAACATTTCAGCTTCGGTTAAGGTATTATAAAAGCTACATTTCAGCTTCTTTTAAACTTTAGTAAGGTTGTTGGGCATGGAAAAAGGAGAACGTTATACACGTTTGATCCTCTATGAGGATTTGATTTGATTTATTGAGCACGTTAAAATCCTAACGTTACAGGTAATTATAAATATAAATAACTATAATAATAAAAATGAATGTATATATATATAAAAAAAAAAAATACCACAATTAAATTTCTAATTTACAAAATTAACGAAAAATCAAATTTTAAACTGTTTTGATTTAATATTTACGTTAACAGAGTCAATTAAGTTATAATGTTTATTGAAAATATTAATTTACTGATTAATCGGACTGTTAGACCCATAGTTCGATCTGCTAAAACTGGGACGTATTGGCAATCTAGTTCTTAACCCAACACGGCCAGGCCCACCCTAGAAAATCAATGGCCCACCCTAGAAAAACCGACAGTTCTACGGCACCTTTAGTCTGGTATTAGCTCCCACTAACATTTTTTTTTAATATCGCTTGCTGAGAATTATAGGGCTGTATGTATGTTTAATAATTTAATTAATTTTTAAATTAAAATTAATTTTTAAATTAAATTTAATTTTTTACAAAATTAAGATTTTTGGACGTCAAAATATCTTTTAAACGGTTATATAAACGAAAATGGTGTCCAAGGCCTTTTTTGTAGAGCGTTCAATTTCATACAAGAATATGTAAAGAAACCTGCTAAAAAGCCGATTTATAAAATCATGATTTTTTTTAGTAGAAGGATAATATAAAAAATGGAAAATTGCGAAGCGAAGGACCTTTCCATTAATACAAAGATTTTATATTTGGTGAGTATATTCTAGAGATGTCTGGCAATCTATCGGAGTATAAAATCAAAAAAAAATTTGATTTTTTTGAACCAGCCTTGTGTTTATGTATATTTTTCTTAGTCAGCGATATATAAATACCCCGTTTATATGAGCAGTCTAAAAGGTCGGATTCAATAACACTGGTCAACAAGGTTTTTGCCACAACAACCAAAATATACTTTTCTATAAGTTTTTGATGTGCTGAACTCGAATCTGAAGTTATTGGCCTCCGTTTATGAAATATTACCGTTAGAAAATGTCAAAAAACGTCATTTTGGCTGTTTTCGAGGCTATGTTTTTATGTGGTGTAGTTCATTATGAATTAATTTGTAACTGTAAGAACTGGTTTTTTTCTTTTAAAAAATGTTTAAATATTTCCGATATCCCTTTTACAGCCCGAGATATTTAAAATTTAAGTAGCGGTCTTTGAGTCAGAAACAACACATGCCAACCAAACTAAACTTTTTTTGCCACAAGAACCAAAATATACTTTTCCCAAGGTTTTTGGGTTGCTGAACTCGAATTTGCAATCAGAAAAATACTATTAGCCTTCGTTCTTGAAATATTACTGTTATAAAATGCAGAAAAAGGTTTTTTTTTTTAAACGGTAATAATTCAAGAACGGAGGCTAATCGAATTTTTCTGATTGCGGATTCGAGTTCAGCAACCCAAAAACCTTCAGAAAAGTATATTTTAGTTCTTGTGGCATAAATTCTGTGACCAGTGACTTAAACTTTAGATTAAATTTAGTTTCTCTTTGGCTTATTAACTGAAACTTAAGATATCTCGAGCAATAAAAGAGATATCGGGAAAATTTAAACAGTTTTTGAAAGAAAAATATCTGTTCTTATAATCACCGTTACAAATTTGTTTGTAATGAATTACCCCACATAAAAACAGAACCTCGAAAACAACTAAAATGACGTTTTTGACAATTTCTAACGGTAATATTTCAAAAACGGAGGCCAATAAAATTTTTCTGACTTCAGATTCGGATTCAGCACCCCAAAAACTAATAGAAAAGTATATTTTGGTTCTTGTGGCAAAAAAAAAGTTAAATTTTGTCGACCAGTGTAATTAGCTTTTTCAATTTAGGCCGTGTGTGAATTGCGTTAAATAATTAACAGCATGTAAAATTTTTGACACTATTGAGGTTTAAAAAAAATTTCAGCTGTTAAAAATTTATTGGGTTAAATTTGAGTTACATTTTTTTTGCAGATGCTTTTGTTTTTTTTTTTATTAAAAAGGAGTATCATGGCAGAAAAAAGGCAGACAAAATTCTAAACAATAATCCTTACAGCTGAAATTTTTTTTATTAACCTCAATAGTATCAAAAATTTTACACGGTGTTAACTATTTAACGCAATTCACACACGGCCTTAGACCGTGTGTTAATCGGGTTAAATACTAAGCCGATAATATATTTTTGACACTTTTGAGGTGAAAGGATAATTTCAGTTGTCAAAAATGTATCCTGCTCTAGGAGCCGGTTAAATTTTTTATTTCAGAGAATAAATTTTTTGTGTATTTTTTTCAAACTGAAAATAATGAAAGAAAATTGAAAAAGTAGTACAACATTATGAGTGTATATTATGAAAAATTTATATTTTTCAATATATTTCTTTTATTGATGATGAAAAAAAATGTTAGTTACCCGTTAATGGCAACACAAAAATAAAATTCTAGTGTTGGAAGTTTGTTTAATATTTATACATTTTTTTAAATCATTAATTCATTCGATTTGCAGAAAAAAAATATTTATGTACTTTAAAAATGTATCCAAATTCACACATCTAAATTAAGCCAAAGATAATTTTTTATTCACCAGACATTCAAATGTCAAAAATGTATCCTCTGCTAAATATTTAACATACGGCCTTAGAGTCACATAGTCACCCGCATACAACAACTTTTATTTAAAAATTTTTATTTTTATATGTACCTACACTTCTGGCTTAAGTTTCAAGAGCACCTTAAACAAAAAAATAAAGCAAATAAAATTGAAAACTTGGTATGGTCAGTTTTTAAAGCCAATCGCTGTCATAAATTGCGACTGAATTCAACTTTTGTGTAGCTCAAAATAAAAGTGATGTAACTCCATCCAATTGCATTTCGATATATCAAGCTTTTTAAAAAAGGAGAAGCATATAACACTACACAATATAAAAAGAAAAACCAGTAACTTTTTTATATTGAAAGATATTAACAAAATACGATACTATTGAGCAAAAAACACACATTTTTCAAAAAAAAATTAGTTACACCACTATTATTTTGAAAAACACATTTACCGATCGAATATATTATTAAAAATAAACTTTTGGCAAATTTTAAGTTATTAAAAACAGCAGAGAGTGGCGAATTATTTGCCAATTAAAGGCGCAAAGTAAATAAAATGCTAGACTGTGTCACGTAGTTGCTGTAAACTAACACTTATGTTAGTTTACAGATTTAAATTTCAAAGAAATTTTGTTGATGTTGGGAAAGAGCCGACATTCAGGGCAAAGTTTTGTTAAATAATATTTTTTGACATTAGACTTTTTTGAGAAAAACTAAAAATGCAGTTTTACGCCTGCAAAGTTTAATCAAAATCGTTAGAGCCGTTTTCAAGTTATTTGGTATAACTTGAAGAATTTGTATGGGGGTACACTTTCTAATAGAAAAAGAACAAAAAAAAAAAAACAACTTTCAGAATTCTATAAAAATCATCTGTACCAAATTTGAAATTTGAAATCATCCGATACATGAGATACGAAACGAAGTGATACACTCAATTTGTCGCATTTAGCATCTTCTATCGACATCGTTGCCTTAGTCGGAATGCTAACTCCAGATTATTATCTTGAGTTCACTTTTATCTCAATAAAGACAGTAGTGCCAAGGTATCGTTGTGTTATCGATAATAATTTATACAGAAATATCAAAAGAGACACGTTTTGGTATTTTCTCTAGGTGGCCGAAACCAATGTGTTTATGACCTTTTTGTTAATGGTCTTGAAATGTAGCTTAAGAATATGTACGAAACATACGAAGCATGCAAAAGTAACGAAACATGCGAAACACACGAACCATACGATAAGTACTGAAAATTTAAATTGATGACAATATTTTTTTTTTTATTAGTAAAACTAAACAAATTTAGTATCTGAGTTATGTGTTACAACACTTCCTTTAATTTAATATATAAAAAGTGAAAATAACCCCCTCTGTTGAGAAGCTAGAGCTAATTTTTTGCGGAAAACAGTGAAAAAACAGAGATTTTTGATACTTTGAGCGAGTGTCGGCACCATTTAGACTTATCCAATCGAGCTGAAATTTTGGCTATCTAAAAATCTGCAAAGGCGGAACATTTTATGGTGTTCCCCCAAAAAAAATTCGACAAAAATTTTTTTCTATGGGAGTAGCGGTCACTCTAGTATGTATGTATGTGAACCAGTAAGTGCTTTGCATGTTATTTCCTCTTTATTGTTTTTTTTTTTCATGTGCCTATTCGTATAGCAAATTCAAGTTGGGGGTTGACAGTTAGGCTGTAAAAGTAACGACAAAATGAGTACCCGCATGTATACGTTACTTTTGATACTAGTACCCGCATCAATAATATAGTTACTAGTTACTTTCGTATGTTTCGCATTTTTCGTATATCTCGTATATTTCGTTACTTACCTCAAAAAGAGCTGAAGTGCAAACTCGATTTAAAATGAAAGTTTCTATGTTATAGAAAGGTTTCTAATCGAAATGCTTCTCGTATAATATATAATAATATATAATAATTTTATCAACAATAGAAGCACAGAGTAAAATTGAGTGACAAAAAAAAAACAAAAAGGGCACCCATTGGGGGTTGAAACTGCTGTTTTTTTTATAGAAAAAAAAAATAAAATGCAGTTTAAATACATATTTGTTGTTTTTTTTTATGAAGTTTAAGCTTCACGAGTCGTTCAATAATTTTATTAAAATAAACTCGTGCTTTTTGCTAATTTTACTTTGTATATAAAATAAATTAACTTAAAATAAAATGTGAGTATTAATTCTGCTGCGTTTTTGTTTTAATATTAAAAGAAGTTTTAATTTAAATTTTAAATTTAAATGTTTTCCACATATATTTTGTAAACTAAATACAAAGATTTTATATTTGGTGAGTATATTCTAGAGATGTCTGGCAATCTATCGGAGTATAAAATCAAAAAAAAATTTGATTTTTTTGAACCAGCCTTGTGTTTATGTATATTTTTCTTAGTCAGCGATATATAAATACCCCGTTTATATGAGCAGTCTAAAAGGTCGGATTCAATAACACTGGTCAACAAGGTTTTTGCCACAACAACCAAAATATACTTTTCTATAAGTTTTTGATGTGCTGAACTCGAATCTGAAGTTATTGGCCTCCGTTTATGAAATATTACCGTTAGAAAATGTCAAAAAACGTCATTTTGGCTGTTTTCGAGGCTATGTTTTTATGTGGTGTAGTTCATTATGAATTAATTTGTAACTGTAAGAACTGGTTTTTTTCTGTTAAAAAATGTTTAAATATTTCCGATATCCCTTTTACAGCCCGAGATATTTAAAATTTAAGTAGCGGTCTTTGAGTCAGAAACAACACATGCCAACCAAACTAAACTTTTTTTGCCACAAGAACCAAAATATACTTTTCCCAAGGTTTTTGGGTTGCTGAACTCGAATTTGCAATCAGAAAAATACTATTAGCCTTCGTTCTTGAAATATTACTGTTATAAAATGCAGAAAAAGGTTTTTTTTTTTAAACGGTAATAATTCAAGAACGGAGGCTAATCGAATTTTTCTGATTGCGGATTCGAGTTCAGCAACCCAAAAACCTTCAGAAAAGTATATTTTAGTTCTTGTGGCATAAATTCTGTGACCAGTGACTTAAACTTTAGATTAAATTTAGTTTCTCTTTGGCTTATTAACTGAAACTTAAGATATCTCGAGCAATAAAAGAGATATCGGGAAAATTTAAACAGTTTTTGAAAGAAAAATATCTGTTCTTATAATCACCGTTACAAATTTGTTTGTAATGAATTACCCCACATAAAAACAGAACCTCGAAAACAACTAAAATGACGTTTTTGACAATTTCTAACGGTAATATTTCAAAAACGGAGGCCAATAAAATTTTTCTGACTTCAGATTCGGATTCAGCACCCCAAAAACTAATAGAAAAGTATATTTTGGTTCTTGTGGCAAAAAAAAAGTTAAATTTTGTCGACCAGTGTAATTAGCTTTTTCAATTTAGGCCGTGTGTGAATTGCGTTAAATAATTAACAGCATGTAAAATTTTTGACACTATTGAGGTTTAAAAAAAATTTCAGCTGTTAAAAATTTATTGGGTTAAATTTGAGTTACATTTTTTTTGCAGATGCTTTTGTTTTTTTTTTTTATTAAAAAGGAGTATCATGGCAGAAAAAAGGCAGACAAAATTCTAAACAATAATCCTTACAGCTGAAATTTTTTTTATTAACCTCAATAGTATCAAAAATTTTACACGGTGTTAACTATTTAACGCAATTCACACACGGCCTTAGACCGTGTGTTAATCGGGTTAAATACTAAGCCGATAATATATTTTTGACACTTTTGAGGTGAAAGGATAATTTCAGTTGTCAAAAATGTATCCTGCTCTAGGAGCCGGTTAAATTTTTTATTTCAGAGAATAAATTTTTTGTGTATTTTTTTCAAACTGAAAATAATGAAAGAAAATTGAAAAAGTAGTACAACATTATGAGTGTATATTATGAAAAATTTATATTTTTCAATATATTTCTTTTATTGATGATGAAAAAAAATGTTAGTTACCCGTTAATGGCAACACAAAAATAAAATTCTAGTGTTGGAAGTTTGTTTAATATTTATACATTTTTTTAAATCATTAATTCATTCGATTTGCAGAAAAAAAATATTTATGTACTTTAAAAATGTATCCAAATTCACACATCTAAATTAAGCCAAAGATAATTTTTTATTCACCAGACATTCAAATGTCAAAAATGTATCCTCTGCTAAATATTTAACATACGGCCTTAGAGTCACATAGTCACCCGCATACAACAACTTTTATTTAAAAATTTTTATTTTTATATGTACCTACACTTCTGGCTTAAGTTTCAAGAGCACCTTAAACAAAAAAATAAAGCAAATAAAATTGAAAACTTGGTATGGTCAGTTTTTAAAGCCAATCGCTGTCATAAATTGCGACTGAATTCAACTTTTGTGTAGCTCAAAATAAAAGTGATGTAACTCCATCCAATTGCATTTCGATATATCAAGCTTTTTAAAAAAGGAGAAGCATATAACACTACACAATATAAAAAGAAAAACCAGTAACTTTTTTATATTGAAAGATATTAACAAAATACGATACTATTGAGCAAAAAACACACATTTTTCAAAAAAAAATTAGTTACACCACTATTATTTTGAAAAACACATTTACCGATCGAATATATTATTAAAAATAAACTTTTGGCAAATTTTAAGTTATTAAAAACAGCAGAGAGTGGCGAATTATTTGCCAATTAAAGGCGCAAAGTAAATAAAATGCTAGACTGTGTCACGTAGTTGCTGTAAACTAACACTTATGTTAGTTTACAGATTTAAATTTCAAAGAAATTTTGTTGATGTTGGGAAAGAGCCGACATTCAGGGCAAAGTTTTGTTAAATAATATTTTTTGACATTAGACTTTTTTGAGAAAAACTAAAAATGCAGTTTTACGCCTGCAAAGTTTAATCAAAATCGTTAGAGCCGTTTTCAAGTTATTTGGTATAACTTGAAGAATTTGTATGGGGGTACACTTTCTAATAGAAAAAGAACAAAAAAAAAAAAACAACTTTCAGAATTCTATAAAAATCATCTGTACCAAATTTGAAATTTGAAATCATCCGATACATGAGATACGAAACGAAGTGATACACTCAATTTGTCGCATTTAGCATCTTCTATCGACATCGTTGCCTTAGTCGGAATGCTAACTCCAGATTATTATCTTGAGTTCACTTTTATCTCAATAAAGACAGTAGTGCCAAGGTATCGTTGTGTTATCGATAATAATTTATACAGAAATATCAAAAGAGACACGTTTTGGTATTTTCTCTAGGTGGCCGAAACCAATGTGTTTATGACCTTTTTGTTAATGGTCTTGAAATGTAGCTTAAGAATATGTACGAAACATACGAAGCATGCAAAAGTAACGAAACATGCGAAACACACGAACCATACGATAAGTACTGAAAATTTAAATTGATGACAATATTTTTTTTTTTATTAGTAAAACTAAACAAATTTAGTATCTGAGTTATGTGTTACAACACTTCCTTTAATTTAATATATAAAAAGTGAAAATAACCCCCTCTGTTGAGAAGCTAGAGCTAATTTTTTGCGGAAAACAGTGAAAAAACAGAGATTTTTGATACTTTGAGCGAGTGTCGGCACCATTTAGACTTATCCAATCGAGCTGAAATTTTGGCTATCTAAAAATCTGCAAAGGCGGAACATTTTATGGTGTTCCCCCAAAAAAAATTCGACAAAAATTTTTTTCTATGGGAGTAGCGGTCACTCTAGTATGTATGTATGTGAACCAGTAAGTGCTTTGCATGTTATTTCCTCTTTATTGTTTTTTTTTTTCATGTGCCTATTCGTATAGCAAATTCAAGTTGGGGGTTGACAGTTAGGCTGTAAAAGTAACGACAAAATGAGTACCCGCATGTATACGTTACTTTTGATACTAGTACCCGCATCAATAATATAGTTACTAGTTACTTTCGTATGTTTCGCATTTTTCGTATATCTCGTATATTTCGTTACTTACCTCAAAAAGAGCTGAAGTGCAAACTCGATTTAAAATGAAAGTTTCTATGTTATAGAAAGGTTTCTAATCGAAATGCTTCTCGTATAATATATAATAATATATAATAATTTTATCAACAATAGAAGCACAGAGTAAAATTGAGTGACAAAAAAAAAACAAAAAGGGCACCCATTGGGGGTTGAAACTGCTGTTTTTTTTATAGAAAAAAAAAATAAAATGCAGTTTAAATACATATTTGTTGTTTTTTTTTTATGAAGTTTAAGCTTCACGAGTCGTTCAATAATTTTATTAAAATAAACTCGTGCTTTTTGCTAATTTTACTTTGTATATAAAATAAATTAACTTAAAATAAAATGTGAGTATTAATTCTGCTGCGTTTTTGTTTTAATATTAAAAGAAGTTTTAATTTAAATTTTAAATTTAAATGTTTTCCACATATATTTTGTTCGTTGATATGACATTGGCAGCAAACATCCGAGAAAAAATTTTTCTTGTAGGCTATCCGTCTCATCAAATAACACTATTTTTTAATTTGCGAATTGTAAAATTAAATTTAAAGGATGAAAAATATTGTGAACAAGGAAACATTGATCTTTTTCAGTCGATTGAAAATAGACACAAGTTTTCTCAAAGCGACTCTTTTGCCAGGAAACCTGTATTTTAAAGAAGGCTTTAAGAAAGTGCAATCACTTAAAGTCGTAAATGACATGGCAGAAAGAGGAGTCAATTTAACTAAAGATGAGGAACAAAAACAATATGTACTTCAAGTAGTCAGTGAGTATCTGATGCTTCCAAAACTACTTTAAGTAAATCTCTTGATACATTTTTTTTTATTAATTACTTCATTAATTATGTATAAGAAATGTATGACTTTTCACGAGCCGATTTTTGCCGTGCGGCGAAGCTTTTCGACTCGTGTCAACGTAATTCGCAGGCAACTAAAGTGACAATCCCTATAGAAAAATCCTAGTCGAACGACATATCGTGCGGCTAAAATTGACTAGTGAAAAGTAGGCATAAGACGATATTAAGTATTTGTTTTTTTGGAAATCTGTTAAATGTTTCGTTTTTTTTTTGTTAAAACAGTTAAAACAGTTACAAAATAAGTTCCATTTTAAATCGAGTTTGCACTTCAGCTCTTTTTGAGGTAAGTACTGAAAATTTAAATTGATGACAATATTTTTTTTTATTAGTGAAACTAAACATGTTTAGCATCTGAGTTATGTGTAACAACACTACCTTTAATTTAATATATAAAAAGTGAAAATAACCCCCTCTATTTGGAAGCTAGAGCTTATTTTCTGCGAAAAACAATGAATAAACAGAGATTTTTGATACTTTGAGCGAGTGTCGGCACCATTTAGACTTATCCAATCGAGCTGAAATTTTGGCTATCTAAAAATCTGCAAAGGCGGAACATTTAATGGGGTTCCCCCGATCAAATTTCGAAAATCGATTTCTTGCGGTCACTCTAATGTACATTATGTCTGTACAGAACAGAGGTATTTTTTTTGTGAAAGAGAGAATAGGGGAAGTTGAAATTTAAATTTTAATCTGCAAACTGCGAAGAAAATCTGAAAAAGGAATGACAAACTAAAGCAAAAGAGCAATGACCATCTAAAAAGTGCAATCTACAATTCACACTTAAATTGCATTTTGAAGAAGCCAATAATGGTACCGTGTCGATCAATTTCAAGGCAAAAGAAAAAAAAAAGTAATAAATAAATTTTTTTTTTACTTTTTAATAATTGTTTTGATATTTTTTTTATTTAATTGAATCTTTTGTAAAAGAAAGAAAATCAATTAGGATTCATTTTTTTTGGTAAACTAAAAAAAAATAATATACAGTACCTTGCCATATTATTAGCCCCAAGCGAAAAAAATACATTTTTTCGGTTCAGTTTTTGCTCAGTTCTTAAAGTTTTTGTCGAAATATCTTGAATTTTTTTTGTCCCATTTACTTGAGCATATTATGTAGATACGGATTGACTTGAAATAAGTTTAAAAATTCATACTTTTTGATAAAAATAACGCACAAAAGGGGATAAGCTCCAAAAAACATACCCTGTGGAATTCACGCCCGGATAATTACCAAACCGGTCCAATACTTAATTTCTTGTACCGAGGAATAACGTGACATTCTTAACTTTATGGCAAGGACCCAATCTTTTTTTACAACTTTTTTTTTATTTAAAGTTTTTAAATTTTTTACATTCGTTTTGAATTACTTTCGCTTAAATCATTTTTATTATTAATTTTTTTAATTCTATTATTGCTTTGAATTATCTTTTTTTTATTACGTTTTTATCCTATTTACAATTTTAATAACTTTTTACAAACTTTTCATTACTTTTTTTTTATAAACATCTTTTTATTTCTTTCATTTTTTTATTTGAATTATCTAATTTTTTTATCATTTTTTATAATACTTTAATTTTTTTTGTTTGAAGTTTGAGAGCAACAGTTTTGAATTTTAATTTGCTTTCAAAAATTTTTTTTAAAAACATTTTTTTTTTTTTATTTTGCTTGAATTTGAATTTTGAATTTTTTTTTAGAATTTAAAACAATTATACCAATTATATGAGACCTTCAAGGCGTGCAATCAAAAAGACCACTTTGTCCAATCGAGGTAGAGGTACCGTGAGAAGATCTACCCAAAATACCCGTGCCACCGGTACTGCCGATGCAAGTTCGTCACAGTCAGAGGCAGATCTTAGTTTTAGACCACTACCTAACCCTTTTGATGACCTGTTAGGGCAAAGCCTTGAAGGGCATAGGAACTCTGGTGGGGAACTAGAAGAAGTTTAGGAGACGAAGGGGCAGCAGCAACTTTGCCAATGCCGAACTATCAGCTTGGGGATAAGGAGAGGATGGTTGGGGAGTCACTGATTCCCATAGGAAGAAATGAAGAGGAAACTCGTGAATCGGTAAACGAACTGACACGAGCTCTACAAAAAGAAAATTTTCTATTCGGACAGAGTAGAGAAAAACAACAGGAAAATGTCGAATATGAAATCGAGATGGGGGGAGAGAACCTTAAAAGGGTAATTAACGCGGCTATTTCCCAGTCATTGAATACAACTCATGACAAAACAATGACGTTGCTAATAGAGCAAACTAAAAACTTAAACACAATGCACAAGATAATTCAAACTATGACAGGTAGTATGAAGTCAATGAATAGTAGGATAGACTTATTAGAAAAGTCAACTATTACACTTCACGCTCAACAGCAAAAACATCAAGAAGAGCAAGAATGGTCTGACCCTGAAGTTAGTAAACCTAGGAGTCAGTCATCTACAAAATACCGTGGTCCAGCTTGTCATGACTATGTCAAAAGAGGTCTAGATAACCACAAGTGGGATGTTAAGTTCGACGGTACGTCGAAAACAATGACAGTGGAAAGCTTTATCTTTCGGGTAGAGACTCAAAAAAAGAGAAATGGAGCCACCGACCAGAAAGTTCTTGCCAAGTTTCATTATTTGCTTTCTGGTCCAGCAGAAAGATTGTACTGGCAATATCTCGAAGAGAACGAAGGGGATGAAGATCTTAATTATTACGATCTTAGAGCAGAACTTTTAAAACAGTTTCCAAATAGCAAAAGGGATCATGAGATCTTAAGGACCATCATGGATAGGCGGCAACAACCACAAGAAACCTTTGATGAGTTTTACGAAGAAGTTAGGGGTTTGAAGCTTCAGATGCGTAACAGCCTAAGTGAGAAAGATATGGTGTCCATGGTTAGGAAAAATATAAAAGAACGTGTAGCGAATCTTATCTTCGCAAGTAAGGTTACAAGTATAAGCGAGCTGCGAGAAGAATGTTTGAGGGCTGAAAAGCATCTGGCAGCCAGAGAATGGAAGGCAAAAGAGGTAGTAAATGAAATTGAAGAAGAAGTTAATTACCGATCAAGAGATAGATCTTCAGGATCAGAATATGAGTGAGAGGAACATATTGCTGCTGTACAACACAAAAAAAACAGACAGACAATGGGTCATATGCATAAAAAATAGTAAATGCTTTAACTTGAAAAATTGTAAAGTATGAACGTTTTTTGTCAACATTTTGTGCACATCAAACCTAGTTTATACTTGTTAATTGCATATTGCTAGTATTTACTATTTTGTATGCATACGGGCCAAAAAAAATAGTAAATGCTTTAACTTGAAAAATTGTAAAGTATGAACGTTTTTTGTCAACATTTTGTGCACATCAAACCTAGTTTATACTTGTTAGTGCATATTGCTAGTATTTACTATTTTTTATGCATACGGGCCAAAATTCAAAAATTTCTAAAAATGAACAAGATAAGAGATCAGAACTTACAAAAGAAAGTAAAGAGACAGCATGTCCTTCTACATTTCATGCCCTGACGTGTTTTAGTTGCGGTCAGAGAAGTCTGTCGTTTAGTTGTGCTTCGTGTCAGGGAAACATGAAGGTCAGCAGTGCTCCCGGGTCCACTGCACCGACAAAGATGTCAGTCCCGGACAGCCAGAACCTGGAAAAATAAAAATATTAGAAAGACCAAAACAGATACCAGAAAATACTCACCAATTTGTAGAAGTCCAACACAAAAGTCTTCATCAATGGATGAAAGAGTATGAAGATGCTATAAGAAGAATCTTTAACGAAGAAATAATCTGTGATATAGAAAGTAAGAGTAGAAATTTTATGAAAATTCAAAGGTTAAGGGAAAAAGCTGCAATAAAGAAAAGAATGAAAAACAAGATAGAGTCTTCAATTCTAGCCATTAATGAAATAATGATGACAATAGACCCTATACAAAAGTGGTTATAGAGGGTGGAGAAATCTTAGGACTTTTAGATAGTGGAGCTTCTTTGAGTTGTTTGGGTCGTGGAGCAGTAGAATTTATAAAAAAACATAATATTGATATGATAAAAATGACAGAAGATATACGGACAGCTGATGGTAAACGTATGGTGTCGTGTATTTATTTAAAATTTGCCTTCAAAGTTAAATTGAAAAAATATAATTTAATAAAGTGGATGTTAAAGGATTTAACGAAAGTGTGGTTCGAAGTGTGATATAAAGGAGAAATATACATCACGAGGAGAAGACGCCATTTTGCCGCTTTCAAAGTGAGTAAAATTTTCTTTACATTTTATCATTTTATTATCAATTTGCAATCAATTACAATGGCAAATAAGAAATTAAATGCAAAAATTTTACAACTTAAAAAAGATGTTGAAAATTTCGGCAAGAAAGGGAAGGCCATTTCCGAAAACTATGTCCAAACTAGGATAAAATTGCTGGAAGAGTTGTGAGAATCTGTAAACAAATTTTATGATGATTTTTTAGAATCTGATGAGGTTGGTGAAAAGGATGTGGATGCTGATGCTGGGGTAGGATCGGTATACGAACAATTTCGTGAGAATTATTGCGTTTTTAGAGCAAAGTTGTTTGATTCGCTGCAAAGCCTGGGTGGCAGCAGCAGTAGTGTATCAAAAGTAGTTGCTGATAAAGAAAAGGAGGTAAGAAAGGAGGATATTCATCTTCCAGCTATTAAGTTACCTTCTTTTGATGGCTCCTATCAAAATTGGCCAAATTTTCACGATTTGTTTGTATCGCTAGTTGCTAGCAAAGATTCGCTTTCCGACATACAAAAAATGTATTATTTAAAAACGAGTTTGACAGGAGATGCAGAAAAGTTATTGCTGACTTTGAGTACTGAAAGTCGAAACTATGCTAAAGGATGGTCAATGCTGAAGGATAGGTATGATCACCCTCGCGTTCTTGTAAACATCCAGTTGAATACACTGTTCAACCTGCCGTCGTTAACTCAGGAGCGTGTGGAGTCGATCAAAGATCTTCTTTACCCTTCGACACAAGTGATCCACAGCCTTGCAAATCTAAAAATTGAAGTTGAGCATTTAGATCCCATACTAATATTTCTGTTAGTACGAAAATTACCTGGGAAAACTCAACAGATGTGGGAGGAGAAGTTGAACGATCGATAAAATCCGAAGCAGTTGCCAACTTTCCAGGAATTTACATCCTTCCTTGAGACAAGGTTCCGGACACTGGAAGCAGTCGATCAGCAGCACGGTCAGAGCTCATCAAACACATCACGGAGTTCTTCTCACAAACATTCGTTCATCGCTCACGCTCAATCTGGAAAATCGAAACTTACTTGTAAAATATGCCTGAAAAATCAACATGCTGTAAGAAAATGTAATAAATTTTTAAAAATGAGTGTTACCGATCGTAGTCAGGTTATAAATAAATTGGGTTTGTGTCGAAACTGTCTAGGGTATAGTCACACATCAGATAGTTGTCCAAGTGGTCGTAGGTGTTTTCATTGCCAACAACCACATCACACTTTACTGCATGTAAATAATACTTCTTCTCAGCCTAGTCAACAACCTTCGAATTGGCAGCAACATGCTAACAACTCTCAGCCGCTATAACATCAGGTAATAAACAACAACCCGCCAAACCAGGTGCAGCAAAATACCCAAAGTACAAGTTTGAATGCAGAAGCTCCTTCGTTCCAAAGTTCAAGTAAACAACCGTCGACATCCAGCAACATAGTATCTCATCATTCTCATCACAGTAGTAAAACAAAAAACTCTCAAGTCTTACTGGCAACAGCCCTTGTGAAAGTGAAGTCTTCGTTAGGTGAATGGTTGACGATGCGAGCATTGTTGGATTCTGGTTCTGAGGCGTCGTTTATCACAGAGTATGCTGCCCAATTGCTACAGCTTAAATCTCAAGCAACTCAAATGGGGGTTTCCGGGTTGGGTTTAGTCAGCAGTGGCAAATCTCTTAAAATGGTGGATATCACTTTTGCTTCACACCATTCCACTTTTGCAACAACAGTGCAGGCTTATGTATTAAAGTCACTGACTGGCCATTTGCCGGCCCGGACCCTTCACGTTGAGAATTGGACCCATCTCAACGATTATGTGCTAGCTGATCCTGAATTTTTCAAATCATCCAAAATTGATATTTTGCTTGGCAGTGATGTCTTAGCCGAACTTTTGTTGCCGGAGCTCATCCCACCAACAGACAAGTTGATGCCAGTCATGCAAAATACAACACTGGGATGGATCTTATTCGGAAAGGCTCCAATTGTATCTGAATCAAGTCAACAAGTCAGAAGTTTTTTGCAAATTTTACAAACAGACCTTCGAATATTCTGGGAATTGGAAGAAGCACCGTTCAAGCCATACTTAAAAGCCGAAGATGTTGAATGCGAAAATCATTTTATCAACAATGTTCAACGGACAGTTGATGGACGCTATCAAGTGGCATTACCGTTCAAGGGAAATGTTCATCCTGTTCTTGGCGATTCGTATCAAAGTGCTTTACGGCGATTCTATGGACTTGAGAGGCGTCTTGATGCAAATTAAAAACTTCGAGACCAGTATTCAGAGTGCATCGAAGAATATATTCAAATGGGTCACATGAGCGAAGTCGACAAGAACAGCTTACCAGAAAATCAGCATTATTTCCTGCCGCATCTTGCTGTCTTCAAAGAAAGCAGTTCAACCACGAAATTAAGGGTGGCGTTTGACGCATCAAATGGAATTTCTTTGAACGATGCTATGTTGGTAGGTCCAGCACTTCAACAAAATATCTGCGACATAATTCTTCGGTGGAGGTTGTATAAATACACTTTTACAGCTGACATTGAGAAAATGTATCGTCAGATCTTGATAGCAGAGCAGCACAAAAATTATCAGCTGGTTCTATGGAGAAAAAATACTGATGAACCTATTAAAGTTTACAGGCTTAATACGGTTACCTTTGGTACAGCAGCAGCTCCATATCTTGCGATCCGAACTTTACAAAAGCTAGCAGATGATAATTCGACAAATCAAATTACATCCTCTATGATCCTTAACGAGATGTATGTAGACGATTTAATATCTGGAGGAAACACAGTTGCAGAAGCTAAAGAGAAAATAAAACAAATAAAATCAACGTTAGAGACAGCTGGATTTAACTTACGTAAATGGACTTCCAACTCTGATGAGGTACTATCGAGCATTCCAAGAGGAGAACGGGAATCTTCATTCTCAATGCCTCCAGAAGATTCGGAACGAGTTAAAACGCTCGGTGTCCACTGGCTTCCTTCCGTTGATAAATTTTCTTTCTGCTACAATCCGCTTCCAAATCCGCAGCCGACAAAACGATTCATTCTATCAACGATAGCACGACTTTTTGATCCCATGGGTTGGATTGCTCCATGCATTGTAAAGGCGAAAATGTTTATGCAACAACTGTGGGCGAAGAAGTTGTCATGGGATGAACAAATCGAATCGTCACTTCTGGAACAATGGAATGTTTTCTACAATGACTTGATAGCTATTAACAAGATCCAGTTTCCAAGGTGGGTAGAAACCATCGGTGATTTATCTCGAGTCGAGTTACATGGTTTCAGTGACGCTTCAGAAAAAGCATACGGAGCAGCAGTGTACTTCAGAGTCGAAGACGATAAAGGCCAGGCGAAAATGCATCTTCTCATTGCAAAATCCAGAGTTGCACCTGTGCAACCAGTTAGTCTTCCTCGTTTGGAACTTTGCGGTGCTGTGATGTTAGCCCAGTTGTTAGACTATGCAACTCAAGTTTTAGGCAACAAAAATATCAAGCAATTTGCATGGACTGACTCAACCATTACTCTCTCGTGGATTCGAGCATCACCAACCAAGTGGGAGACATTTGTAAGAAACAGAGTTGGAGAAATACAGCGGTTGACCGCAATCAAAATATGGAAACATATTCCAACACAACATAATCCCGCAGACTTGGTTTCAAGAGGTGTTTTGCCATCGGATTTACTTGAAAATACATTATGGTGGAACGGGCCAGACTTTTTATGCGATGCCTGGGTTTTTCAGTATCCTACACAACCATTAATAAGAGTTCATCAAGCCGAGCGAATTTTTCCTCCAATCAACGATCTTCTGAAATCAATAA
This sequence comes from Episyrphus balteatus, assembly GCF_945859705.1. Taxonomy (NCBI): domain Eukaryota; kingdom Metazoa; phylum Arthropoda; class Insecta; order Diptera; family Syrphidae; genus Episyrphus; species Episyrphus balteatus. Next base: position 66,377,966 of record NC_079134.1, on the reverse strand, counting down.
ATTAATTCGAATTACTGGTTTGATTTTACGTTTCACTAATAATTCCAAAAATTACATACCCAACTGGAAAATCGGACCGATTTCCCCGAGTGAACTCGACGATGCAGCCAAAATATTGGTGAAAATAGCTCAACTCGAAATGTTTCCTGAAGGAATTATGAAATCCAGAGGCATGGCATCTCTAAATCCCTTCGTAGATCCTGACGGTATTATTCGTGTTGGTGGCAGATTGAAGAATGCTAACCTGCATTATGATCAACAGCATCCAATAATTCTTGCTCCAAATCACCATTTTACAAAATTGATTCTGCATGAAGCTCATGAAAAAACGCTCGGCATTCAATTGATGATGGGTTATCTTCGGAAAAAATATTGGATTTTTCAAACTAAACGAATTGTTAAACAATACATTCATAAATGCACTATTTGTTATCGGTTCAGAACTAAGCCAGCCTATCAACTCATGGGAGAATTACCATCGCCTAGAGTCAATGTATCCAGACCATTTTCACATACCGGGGTTGACTATGCCGGGCCTATTAGTATCCGGGCTTGGAAAGGCCGTGGAGCAAAAACTTATAAAAGCTATCTAGCCATTTTCGTTTGTCTGGCGACTAAAGCCATTCATCTGGAAGCAGTGAGTGACCTCACTACTCAAGCTTTTCTAGCCGCTTTTCGACGTTTTACTTCACGTCGAGGTGTCTGTGGACAGATCTATAGTGATTGCGGCACAAACTTTAAAGGAGCTGAGTCAGAGTTGTATCGTCTTTTAAAAGATGCCACTCATGACTGGAAAAATGTTGCTGACGCTTTATCGTCACAAGGAACCAAGTGGAATTTCATTCCTCCTGCTTCTCCCCACTTTGGAGGGTTATGGGAAGCCGGTGTGAAGAGTGTCAAACACCACTTCAAAAGAGTTGTTGGAAATGGGACACTCACTTTCGAGGAGCTCACCACGCTTCTGACTCAAATCGAAGCGTGTTTAAATTCGAGGCCTCTTTGTTCTTTAACCGAAAATCCTGATGACTTTCATGCTTTGACTCCAGCACATTTTTTAATTGGAGCTGAAATGTACTCCGTGCCAGAACCTGACCTTACGATCGGTAAGACGAGTTATACTGACCGGTGGAAGGCAATCCAATTCAGTCAACAAACTTTTTGGCATCACTGGCAATCAGAATATTTGGCCAGATTACAACAACGACCTAAATGGCTCAAATCGCAACCTCAACTTAAAATTGGAGATCTGGTTTTGATAAAAGATGAGAGACTTCCCCCTACGAAATGGAATCTAGGTAGAATTCTAGAAACCTTCCCAGGTAAAGATGACATCACCAGAGTTGTCAACCTGAAAACACAACAAGGCGAATTTAAAAGACCGGTAACAAAGCTATGTCCACTACCAATTAATGAGAATCAACATAATGCATCAAATCAAATCTAAACACAATCATCATTACCGAATCCTTTGCCCCCTCTGTATTTTCAAAATTCAAAATTTGCTCACTTCAATAGAAAACGCACTAAGTCATAAAAATACTTAAAGTTGCTCACTTCAACCGAAAACGCAAATTGAAACACATATCTATACACACACACACACACACACACACACACATATACACACACATATACATATATATATATATATACACACACACACACATACACATCCACACACATCCACATACATCCACACTAACATCCATACACATCCACACAAATACAAAATATCATGCATCATGTCATACAATGCTTACACTTTTCATCAACAAATTTTACTTTATTTGCTCATTTCAACTGGAAAACGCATATAAATGAATTTAACTCAGTGTTCATTTCGTCATTTTGCTCCGAAATAATTAAAACTTGCTTATTTAAATGCAAAGAAATATTTAAATGCTCATATACTTTAAACAAAATGCACCGAAATGTAAAATAAATACGAATTAATTGCTCAATTATTTAAACAAATGCATTCAAAATGAATTCAAATGTAATTCGCTTAATAATCGAACGTATTTAAAATTTAATTCGCTTAAAATGAGAACAAATCAACAATTTTCATATCAAATATAAAAAATTTCATTCATTTGAAGTAATTTCATTGATTAAATCAACAAATTAATTCAAAATTCAACATTTAAAATCAAATGCTACAAAAATAGCAGTTGCTCAACTCAATCACACTTTACCAGTAGCAGTATAACAATTGGTGATCAAACTGCACATCACTAATAAGCTGCACATCTCTAACACATAAAGCATTGAAATTTAATTTTGGTAAATAATCGAATTTATACATCTACTTAAACAAATTTCATCAAAATTCACTTACCTGGATCATCTGCTACATCTGCAACAACTTTTTTTGTCAATTTTATTAATTTTTTCACTACATTCAATTGCACTAAAATTCAACACACAAAAAAAAATACACATGAAGTAGGTACAACCGATGCCGTAATTAAAGGAATTTTCCATTGACAAACAAGCCAAGTTGTTGTTGTTTGCCTTCGTCTAACTCGTTGCTTTTATCAATGAACTAACGAGTTTCATATTAGGGAGCTGTATGAGCAACTTCATGGTATTTTTGGTATCATTCACATTTAGCAAAGACACAAACCAGATTTCATTGCTATCAATAGGTGTGTTTTTTATTACCACCGGTCTTAACTGGACAAAAAAAACGCCTCGGGGCTTAACCTGAAATCTTGGCAGCACTGTATATTGAATGTTCCGAAAACAGCCGACACAACAAAAATTTTGAGTTGTCATATTTTTCGCTTTCGTCATTTTCTTGTATTTTTCATGTATGTTTTACAAAGAGATACAAAAATGTATGCTAGCAAAACTATTTTAATACATTTTGTCCTTCCAAACGTGAGTTTTCACGTTTTTAAACAAATTCTAAACAATTTATGAAAAAATTAGTTTGGTAGCACAGATTTAAAACTCTTCAAAAAGTTAAGCCCAGAGAAATCTCCGGGCTAAACAACTAAGCCCAAGGGGCTAAGGTGTTGTTGTATTTAACATGTAAATTGCTTAGCCCAGACTGCGTTTTTTTTGTCCAGTTAAGACCGGTTGTAATAAAAAACACACCTAATGTAGTTTATGTTGAAAATAATTTTCATAAAACCTTTTATTTGCCATGTATTTATGCTTTTTTGTTTCTTTTCATGTCTAAACCGAGATGAAACATAAATTTGAAACATTATTTCCAACACAAAACCAAGAAAATCAAGATCGAAAACCACATCTTTTGCCCGGGGAGAATGTTGAACGCACCCAACACTGAAAAGCAGCTCATGTAAACAACGCATAATCAACTCGTTGAAATATGACAATTCAATTAACGAGTATGTCATTTTTTGCTCATCATCTGTGCTGTCACTTTCTCTGTCATTCTTATCCATCAATCAAGCTGCAAGAAAAATAAAATTCTCCCTTCCAAATTAAAAAAAAAGTGTGTCGTGTATTTATTTAAAATTAAAGATTTATTTAAAGTAAATTTGACAAAATAATTATAAAGGTTTACGCCGCAAACATGACTAGTAAGATAATTAAAGTTAAAAGCCCTAGATTTGTAATAAAACTTCTCTTACGTATTGAGAATTTCGTGGCTCCGTAAAGTAATTTTTACAAGTTAATTATAGTGAACAAAATAAAGTAGTACAAACTTTACCTGTAGTGATATTTTCTTTATGTAAAGTAAAATATACTTTCAAGTAAAAAAGTGTATTACAATTTTTACTCCACGTTTCTAGTAAATAATATTTTATTGATTTGAGTAAATATAACCTCATACTAAGGTAAAAGTTATACCGAATTCTAGGAATTTTTCCCAATAGAGATCATTGCCATAAACAAAAAATACCAAGACTGGAAACTCGGCGGTCAACTGACGTTTGCCTACAAGCTGCGAGGTGTGGTGAATGTAGTGAACCTATCGTTGTGTTCGTGTCCGATGTGTGGTGAATGTCGTGAATCTATAAATGTGTGCGTGTTAAGGTCATTTACCAACGTGGTTTTTTTTTTTTTTTTTTTTTTTTTTTTGACGGGAGGAAATCTTCAAAAGACACTTGGCAGTATTCGACACCAAGTAGTGTGGGACTCTTAACCACTAAAACCACCTCTTTATCAGGACCAATCTTGAGAGATCGACATCAGATTTTTCTTTCTTAACTTTGTAAAATCACTTTGGGGGAAGTTTAAACTTTTAATACTTTCCCATGTTTTTTTAGACCATAAGCTCATGAGGCTTGGTTCTTCTTAATCTCCGAACATGGTTTCTAGTATTCAAGACGGACACCATTTCAGAATTGGTATGACATTGCAGTCTCTGATTATGGGATACAGCGTATTTTTTAACAACTTCTGTAACCGTTTCTATTTGTAAGTCACGATGTAGATCGCTATTTCTTATGTACCAAGGTGCATTAACTATTCCACGAAGGACTTTGTTTTGGAATTTTTGGATGATTTCGGTATTTGTTTTCTTTGTACAGCCCCATAATTGGATACCATAGGTCCAAACAGGCTTTAGTACTTGATTATACAGCATTATTTTGTTTTGGGTTGATAAATCAGAGTTGTTACCAAGTAACCAGTACATTTTTCTATATTTCAAGTTTAGTTCTTCTCTTTTCTTTTTGATGTGCTCTTTCCACTTTAGCTTTGCATCCAAAGTCATTCCAAGGTATTTGGCCGTATTGGCGTAAGGTACAGCTTGATTATTAATGAATATTGGAATATTGTTTATCTTTTTATTTGTAAAGTTTATATGTGAAGATTTTGTTTCATTGAGTTTGATACGCCATTTTTCGGTCCAATCTCTGACTGTGTCGACGGCATATTGCAGCTTTACTGCTCCCCTAGAGACACATTTGTCGGGTACCAAAATTGCGGTATCATCTGCAAAAGTAGCCATTATGGTGTGATTCCCAACTGGGATATCCCTTGTGTATAGTAAATACAGGGTAGGACCTAGGACACTTCCTTGTGGTACACCGGCTTCTATTTTCTTCAATTCCGAATATTCTTGATCGTACCTTACTCTAAACAATCGGTCTGAGATGTACGATTTTAATATTTCATAGTACTGTCTGGGAAGATCCCTTTGCAGTTTGTACTCAAGTCCCTCATGCCAAACCTTGTCAAAGGCTTGAGCAACATCTAAGAAAATAGCTGAACAGACTTGAAAGCCACCAACGTGGTGGCTTTCACATATCTGTGGCCTCAATCAATAACCGCTTAAGTCGAAAAAAAAAACAAAATTTAGTTTTACAATAATGCTCCGCATTTTTTAATTTGCCTCAAAAACAACTCAATCTTTTCTTAACTCGATCTAGATAGTTTTAATCTATCGTTTTTAATAGTTAAAAAATTAAAAAGATGTAGATTTAGCATTGGGTAGCATCATAAGACCTCTCAAAAAATTTTATCTTAACTCACTCAAGCGGTTATTGGTTGTGGCCACAGATATATTCACAGAAAGCACTGTACACAAAAGGGTTTTGGGGGGAAAGACGTACGAAAGTTTCCAGTCTTGGTATTTTTTGTTTATGTCATTGCCATAGAAACGTCTTAATGCTGTCATTTAAAAGTCTGCCATTTTGCTTTTCTTTTTTTTTATGTTTTTTTTTTTTTTCAATCATAGTTAAGTGCGGAATATCTAGTTGTTTTTATTATTTATAAAATTCTTCAATTCCTGGAAAATGGAAGATAAAATCTGGTTGCCGTAATTGTGTGCGTTGTTTTTTTTTAATAAATAAACCATTAACAAAAATGAACGGTAATATTACCTAATTGTTTTCTTTGCCTAGTACGCAGATCGATCTAGCTTAAATTTGTTTCTAAGTTTGTCTTCACTTTTTTTCCATGCGTTTAATTGTGTCAGATAAAAAATTTACTGCTGGAAACAAATGCTTGATTTTTAAGCTGAATCAAGCAGAGAAAAAGAAAATTAGTTGCAAGCTATTAGCCGTGTTTTATTGGTAACTCAGTACTTAGCTCAGTAAAATTTTACACGGTAAACAACAACAAATGATTGCTAAGGATAAACAAAAGTTTTTTATTTGTTGGTTTACAAAGAAAAATTTTATATAGACTTATATATTTTTGACCCTTCAACAATAGAGGATTATAAAAATAGATAAAAGTAATCGTTTTTTGTTGTTTTCAGCAAAAAATGTTTACTCAGTAAAATACTGAGTACCAATAAAACACGGCTATTATTGCCTATAATTTGTAACAGGGCGCCTCTTCTGCAAATAGTTCTTAGCATGTCAACAAGTCTTAACATGAAATGTTTCATGAAAGCGCACCATTTCATGTTAGAATTCAATATTAGAGGATTTAAACTTAACTTTACGAAGTCTAACATCAAAATTTGACATTAGATGTAATTTTTCTTTTTTGAAATGTAGTTTTTTTCAGTATTTTTTGTCTTTTTATGAGCGTGGTGATCTCCTTAATTGAGGCTGGCATATTCTTCACATAAAGTCAATTTCATACTACTAATGATAGTTTTCTAAAGAAAATTGTAATGCATGTATAAACCAATATAATAATAGAATAAAGAAAATAACAATTTTTGAAAAACATAACTGGGTCACACGTACTTTCTCCTAAATGCCTTCCTTCTGTATTATTGTTTTTACCTTTATTTTATTATAATATTGGTAGATACATGCATTACAATTTTCTTTACAAAACTATCATTAGTAATATGAAATTGACTTTATTTGAACCAATCTTAAACTAAATCATCGTGAAATATTAATTGTTTAAAATACCGACGAAAAACGCACAAAAACCGATAAACCACGCACACCACTAATTTTTAAACAATTATTTACCATTTTCCTGCCCGATCCTTAAAAAAGGAGACCCTCTAACCTGCGCCAACTACAGAGGAATCAGCCTCCTTAACATCGCCTATAAGATCCTCTCTGCCGTACTATGTGAGCGTCTGAAGCCGTTCGTCAACAATCTGATAGGTCCTTATCAGTGTGGCTTTAGACCAGGAAAGTCCACCATCGATCAAATATTCACATTACGGCAGATCTTGGAAAAAACCCAGGAACAACAAATCGATACCCACCACCTGTTCATCGATTTTAAAGCCGCGTATGACAGTATCTACAGAGATGAATTGTATAGAGCTATGTCTAGTTTTGGCATCCCTGCAAAGCTCGTCCGGCTGTGCAGGATGACGATGGAGAATGCACGCTGCTCCGTCAGAGTCGGTAAAGACCTAACCGAAGCATTTGATGTCGAAAAAGGTTTTAGACAAGGCGACGCACTGTCATGCGATTTTTTTAACATCGTTCTTGAAAGAATTATACAGAACTCAAACGTCAACACCAGAGGCACCATCTTTCAAAAGTCCGTCCAGCTGCTTGCATATGCCGACGATATTGACATAATCGGAAGAACTCAGCGTGATGTCAATGGCGCTTTTGTAAGCATCGAAGCGGAAGCGGCAAAAATGGGTTTAAAGGTCAATGAGGGCAAAACCAAGTATATGCTGTCGTCAAAAAAGGACACTCAACATCGACGCATTGGACAAAACGTCACTATCGTCAGCCATAACTTCGAGGTAGTAAAGGACTTCGTCTACCTGGGCTCCGCTATAAACACAGACAACAACATCAGCGCTGAAATCAAACGGAGAATTACTCTTGCCAACCGCTGCTACTTTGGTTTGAGAAGGCAACTGACCAGCAAAGCCCTCTCTCGAGCAACTAAGGTGTCCCTGTATAAGACCCTTATCATCCCAGTCCTGCTATATGGTGCAGAAGCATGGACTTTAACGAAGGCGGATGAAAACATCTTGGATTGCTTCGAGAGAAAAGTTCTTCGTGCGATTTTTGGTCCCGTATGTATTAATGGTGATTGGAGAAGAAGATACAACAACGAGCTTTACGGGTTGTACAAGGACGCTAACCTAGCCAAGAGAGTGAAGGTGCAGCGCCTGAGATGGCTAGGTCACGTGGAGCGCATGGACAACAATGCTCCGGCCCGGAAAGTTTTCGACTCCAACCCAGAGGGACGGCGCAGTAGAGGAAGACCTCGTCTGAGGTGGCGCAACCAAGTGGAAGGGGACCTCAATCAACTTGGCGTGCGCAACTGGAAGCAGCGAGCTAAGGATAGAGCTGGCTGGCGAAGCTTGTTGGTTGAGGCCCAAATCCACAGCGGATTGTAGCCGCCTTACGGCGCTGGTCACCCTAAGTAAGTAAGTATTTACCATTTTCCGCGATGAAACACGAAGAAAATTTGTTATTTTTCAATTTATAATATTTTTAAATGACATTTTATAAATTAAAACAAAAACAAATTTCCTGTTTACTGCGATTGAAATATAAAAATCAAAGGCCGACCTGACAGATTGGTGCCCATTTTTGACAAACAAATTTTGACAACGTTCGGAATATATTACCTTATTATGTGTACTGTGCCCCAGCACAATATTTATTTATTTATTTATTCAAATCTACGATAAATTACAATCAACAGATTTTGCTTAAGAATAAAATATTAATTCAAATTTTCAACAAAAATTGTTTTAAACAGAATTTTGCAACAAATTAATCAAAATAGATTTAAATTGATATCTAGACATACAAAGATCAAGTTCATTATAAAAGAAATTAAAGTGTTTACAGCAATGGGAAATTGGCTCACGCTGTCCATAATTGGTTGAATGGGGAATTTCAAAAATTAACTGTCTCATCCTCATTGGCCTACTAGGAGCATATATTTGAACTAAAGAGAGTAATTCTGAGCAGTCAATGTCATTACAAAGAATATCACGAATAAACATTACATTATACATCTTTCGTCTTGATTCAAGGGTCTGTATTCCAAGCATAAGACATCTGCTTTTATAATTCTGATCGGTATTACTATTAAAAGAAAACTGCCTCAAAGCAAACCTTAAGAAATTTTTCTGGACCTTTTCAATTCTTTCTGTGAGTTTTTTTTGAATCGGGACTCCAAATGACAGAACAATATTCAAGCTAAGGACGAACAATTGAACAAAATACGGCTTTAAGAGTGTAAGGGTCCTTAAAGTCTGAAGAATTTCTTTTAAGAAACCCTAACATAGAACTAGCTTTTGAGACAATACAAGAAACATGAGGTTTAAAAGTTAATTTTTCATCGAAAACTACGCCTAAGTCTTTTATTTCGCTTACTCTGGACAATTTTGACCCTCCTAAAAAATAATCAAAAATTTTTGGACTCGATAAACGACAGTAAGACATAACAGAACACTTAGAAAAATTAAGACGGAGGTCATTTTGCATGCACCATTTTTCAAAGACTTCAATATCTTTCTGTAACTCCAAACAATCACTTCCACTTTTTATTATTTTAAAAATTTATATGTCATCGGCAAACATTAAACCATCCGAAAAGGATAAAATTTGTTGAAAATCATTAATAAATAAATTGAAAAGCGGTGGGCCCAAATGACTTCCCTCAGGAACGCCAGAGTGTACTTTAATTGGGTTAGATACCAGATCACCTATTTTAACAATTTGTTTTCTTTCAATCAAATAAGACCAAAACCACTTAAGCAGAGTACCATCAAAACCATATGATTTTAATTTTTTAATTAAAATTAGGTGATTTACTCTGCTAAAAGCTTTCACGAAGTCCGTGTAAACCACATCCATTTGGGAACGCTTTTCTAATGCTTTAAAACACTGAATTATAATTTTCAAAATTAACATTTTGTATCGAAATAGAAATGGCAACATGGTGAATGGAATTTGAAAACAAGGGTATGCATTCTGATACATTAACATCGGTATCATCATTTGTAAACACTAAATCAAGCATTCTTTGCAATGAATTATGAATGAAACATACTTGGACTAAGTTTAAAGCAAAAAGCGAATCAACCAACTCAAATTCCTTTTCAGATGAAAGAACAATCGGCAACACCTTGTTTTCAACTTGCATCCATTTTATCCCACCCAAATTAAAATCCCCAATTACACATACAGAGAAATTAGAATCAGCAAAATTAAAAATAGTTTTTTCAATGTTATTCAAATGAGAAATATATGTTGAAATAGGTGAATCAGGAGGAATATAACACAAAAATATCAATACTTTATATCTATTTGCACCTTCTATACAAACGCAGATTTGTTCTATTGAGTCTTCTGATATCGACGAGTTAGTATTGTTATAAATAGCATATGCAATAAGCGGTCGACGAACTATAAGAAGAACACCTCCCCCTCTACAGCTTCCTTCACAATGGCGATCTCGTCGAAAAATCGAAAACTCCGAGGCATTAAAAATCTCCTCATTCCTCAAATCGGTATAAAGCCAAGTTTCAATATGAAGAGCTGGAGCGGGTCAAGCTTACATTTCCTTCTTGCTTAGTATTGGGATTGGGTAAGACCACGGTCGAAGAGCATGTCATTCAAATGGAAGACGAATCGATTCCCATAAAACAAAGACATTACCCGATCTCACCCGTCGTTCAGAAGCTAATGTATGCTGAACTTGACCGGATGCTCGAACTTGGCGTGATTGAAACCAGTAACAGTGCATATAGCTCTCCAGTTGTGCTGGTTCGAAAGCCAGGCAAGAACAGGCTGTGCTTAGATTCTCGATAAATTAACGCTGTAAAAAAAAAATCGCTTATCCTCTGCCACACATTGAAGGAATCTTGAGTCGACATCCACGACACGCATTTCATATAGAGCATCGATTTGAAGGACGCTTTTTGGCAGATACCTCTGGAAATCAAATCTAGGGAGAAGACAGCTTTTACAGTAGGTACCTGGGAGACCATTGTATTAGTTCACGGTTATGCCGTTTGGACTATGCAATGCCGCCCAGATAATGTGCAAGCTGATGGACAAAGCCATTCCTGCTCGTTTGAGAGAGAGTGTCTTTGTTTATCGAGATGATCTCTTGATTTGTTCCCCAGACTTTGAAACCCACATGAGCGTTCTCAAAGAGGTATCGAAATGTTTGCGTGAAGCCGTGTGGACAATAAACGCAGAGAAGAGCAAGTTTTGCTTCAAGGAGATCAAATACTTAGGTTACATCGTTGGCGATGTAGGCCTGAGAACTGATCCCTAAAAAGTTTCAGCCGTCAAAGAATTTCCCGTACCTAAAACAACTCCGTAGATTTTTGGGACTGACGGGTTGGTATAGGCGGTTTATACCCAATTTCGCGACTATTTCCACACCTATGACAGACTGCCTTAAGAAAGGGAAAGACTTTACCATGACAGACGAAGCCTTAACGGCGTTTGAGGAACTAAAGAACATGCTAGTGACAGCACCAATAACACAACAAATCCCGACTTTACAATACATTTTTACATACAATGCGACGCTTGATATTCTGGTGTAGGGAGTGTTCTTTTTCAGATGGACGATGAGAATAACGAACGACCGATAGCATTCATGTCGCAGAAGCTTAATTCAGCTCAACGGAATTATAGTGTGACAGAGCTTGAATGCTATGCGGCCGTTTTGTCCGTAAAGAAGTTCCGAACCTACATTGAGGGGTTGCCTTTCACCATTATAACTGACCACGCAAGTCTTAAATGGTTGATGACCCAAAAAGACTTGAGTGGAAGGTTAGCTCGGTGGAGCTTCAAGCTACAAGGCTTTGATTTTAATATCGAACATAGAAAAGGTGCCCTCAATGTAGTCCCGGATACTCTCTCACGAGTACATATGGAAGAGATCGCTTACGAAATGCTAGAAGTTGACTTTAATTCACCATATTTCTCATCTGAGGAGTATGTAGAATTAAAGAAGACAATTGAACAGAGCCAAGACAGACTACCCGACATTTGTATTTCTGACGGTTATGTGTACAAACGGACTGAGAGAAGAACAGGAGATCCTATTGAAGAGGATAGGGCTTGGAAGCTTTTGGTCCCAAAGGAAATGTGTAGAAGTCTATTAGAAACAGCCCATGATTCTTACACTACAGGTCATGGAGGGATACACAAAACGTTAGCCAAACTTCGTCAAAAATATTACTGGCCAAATATGACAATCGATGTAAAAGGTTATGTAACCAACTGTGATGTATGCAAATGCAATTAACCGATGAACTCAATTTCAAGGCCACCAATGGGACAACAAACTATAACCGAACGACCATTCCAAAGGTTATACATCGACCTTTTAGGACCATACCCAGTCACAAGGAATAGAAACACACACATTTTTATAGTTTTAGACCATTTTAGCAAATATGTTTTTCTAAAACCTTTAAAAAGAGCAACAGCAGCTGAGGTAGTAAAGTAACTTGAAGAAGGGATGTTTCACATGTTCGGTGAACCTGAATACATCCATTCAGACAACCGAAAACAATTGGTTTCAGAATTATTTTCCAGCTTCATAAGTAAATATGGGGTAAAACACATTCGCAAGCAATAGTGTTGGGAACAGTAGGAAATTCTCTATACGAGTTAGGGAATTTGAAAGGAGAGAAAGTGGGAATTTACCATGCAATTTACCATGCCAAAGATATCCACACTTAATGACGCACTCAAGCTGCTGTTGCTCAAAATTAGTACACTGTTATATATATGTAGTTTCATAGTAAGTTTACATAAGTTATTTATCTATTTGAGTATTATTCTGTGATATAGTTTATAGTTTAAATTTTTTTTTTTAGATTTTTATATTCATATATTTTTTTATTAGCTTTACTGTGATATAATTAATTTTTTTTTGAGATTTATTTAAACATTTGCCATCTGTGATATTTAATTTAATTTTTAAGATATTTACATTTATTTATTTATTTATTTATTTTAAAGCTTAGCTTATACAGTGCCGCTCACTTGAATAGCACACCTTTTTTTTTTAGTTATAGGTGCATATAATTCCTGTCTCTTAATACCAAAATGATCAATATTTTACTTTTTGGTATGTCCCCTTATAAATCATTCATTTTCAATGACCCGTTAGTTAAACAACTTCCGTAAAGTGCAACTCCTAAGTTTGTGTCGATCTTATAACATGAAATAAAGCATGTTTTCTCCGATAAGAAATTAATTAGTTAAGATGGCCCCGTTGGCTTTAACTATTATTGTCATGGTATGCTAAAGAAGGGCCATGCATTGGATCATAAAAATAACAGTTTTTTTTTTTTTTATAATGAGCGCGCACTAAAGGGATTGATCTACCCTTAATATAATGAACACAGTACATACGAGCATTAGGAAAATAGGGAGGGGTTTGAAAGGAGATACCGATGTACATTATTTTTGAAGTCCTGAGTTTTGAAATGGGATGGAAAAACAGAGGCAGGTAATGCGTTCCACATTCGCGTAGTGCGGCTGAAGAAAGAATCTCTGTATTTGACGGTACGTCCGAAATTGGACTCGAGGGTAAACTGATGTGCATTCCTGGAAGCGCGAGTGCTACGGCTGAACTGTTTGAGGGGAGGAATGCAACTAGCTATTTCTTCTGAGCATTGCTTATAAAAATAACGATAGAACAACGTGAGGCATGAGATGTTACGCCGGTGCTCGAGAGACCTAATTGTATCAGTTATTGCTCTATCATTTGTCATTTTTATAGCTCTATTTTGTATTATATCCAAGAAACTCAACGAGGTTATTGGAGCACCTGCCCCTATGTGGGAGTTATATTCGAGCTTTGGACGGATATATGTCTTATAAATAACTGCTAGATCAGAAACCTAAACATTTCGCAGCGGATTTGGCGGTGTCAAATATGTGTTCATTCCACAGGAGATGGTTTGTAATGCACATACCGAGAGCTGGTCGGTTTCCTCGATGCAAGTACCACTCATGGAAAGTGGCATGGGAGGAAGGTTTCGCTTTAATGAAAGTAAACAGCATTGTGTTTTTGAAGCATTAAATTCTACACGATTTTTTATTCCCCATTGGACAATGCTATCAAGATCAGAATTTAATGAGCTATTCATATTAAGCCGTTCAAGATGTACATCCGAAGAACATGGGCGAGAATCAGGAAACGAATATGAAAAACTGAGGGTACTATCATCAGCAAAACAGTTGAGTGGATTAGAAGTTTCAGACAGGAGATCATTTATAAAAATGAGAAAGAGAGTCGGAGACAAAACGGAGCCCTGGGGTACACCAGCATTTATTTTGTGGGTTTCAGACTTGAATCCATCCAATACAACTTGTATTGAACGGTTCGAAAGGTAATTTCTAATTTAACGAAGAAGAGATTCATCTACACCAAAAGCACGCATTTTCGAAAGAAGAGCTTGATGCCAAACTCTATCAAATGCCTTTGAAATATCTAGTGCAACAATCTTACTTTCTCCAAAACTATGTAAAGATTTGTTCCACTGCTCGGTGAGATAAACTATCAGATCACCAGTGGACCTGTTGCTACGAAAGCCGTACTGCCGGTCATTAAGAAGCTTCCGTTCCTCAAGATATTTCTTAAGTTGAAAGTTAATCAACGTTTCCATGACCTTGGAAAGAAGGGACGTAAGTGCGATTGGTCGGTAGTTTGAGGGTGAGGAAGATTCGCCTTTTTAGGGACAGGCTGGACAAATGCTCGGGAAGAGACCAGTAGAATAGGACAGATGAAAAAGCTTACGCAGTGGTTTTGCCAGCGTGGAAGAACACCTCTTCAGAACGATGGGGGGATACTATCCGGGCCAGCGGATTTGTGTATGTCAAGATCTTTAAGAACTCTTGCTACTGTACGAGTGCGAAAGAAGATTTGTCCCATGAATCCGTTTACGCGCTCAAGTACTGGCGGAGTCATGACACTTTCAGGCAGTGTTGAGTTGGCAGCGAACTGCCTCGCAAGTAGGTTAGCTTTTTCGACAGAGCTAACAAATGGAGTGTCGTTGAAGACGAGCGGTGGAACCGACGACGAGGTAGTGTTGCGAATATTTTTTACAAATTACCAAAAATTTTTACTACCTTTGGGACATTGTATTTTTTTTTGCCTTAACTCTTGATCATGCAAAAATTTGGTTGTCGAATATGGGCGTTGCTGGCCTTTCTAGCTTGTTTCAACTTTTTTCGGTTTTCCTCAGTGTGATTGGCTTTATAACAGCGAAAGCTTACCTCTTTAACCCTAATAACCTCTTTGCAGCTCGAATCAAACCATGCATTCTCTTTCGGTTTAATTGTTTTAACCCTACTCGGGATAAAATTTCTCATTTGTTATCATATCTGCACTGGAATCAACGTCACTATCGAGGAAGCATAGCGACCAGTTAAAGTTTTTGAAGAATTCGTTGAGTCCCTCCCAGTTGGCTTTCTCGTATTTCCAGACAGTTCTTTTGGGTGCTTTTTCTTTAACTGGGTTTGTTTGACACGAGAAATTCGCAGATATGACACAATGGTCTGATGTGCCTAGAGGCGATAATACACTAACTGTGTACTTATCAGTATCAGAGGTGAGAAACAAGTCTAGAGTGTTTTCAGCTCGACCATTGACGTCCGATATTCGAGTCGGCTCGTCGACTAGCTGAGTTAGGTGGTTTAACTCAGCAAAGATCTCGGCATACCTTCCTTCGGGTGTTGTCTGGCCAGAATAGCGAAGCCACGAAGAATTGTGTACATTGAAATTGCCCGTAACAACGATTTCAGTGTGAGGATAAAGGGAAACAATCCTTTGAATGGAGTCAGACAGAGCATCGAGTTCGTTAGAAGTCGAATTACTGTCCAGATTTGGGCTCCGATAAATAAAACATGTATGAATGATGCGCTTATTAACCGAGAATTTAAACCACATGAAATTAAAATTTGTGTTCAGACATGGACCGTATTGTGGTTGAAGTTGGTATGCGACATCGTTTCTAATATAGACGGCGAGACCATGGTGGGAAAAGAATAATGGCACCAAGTTGTAACCAAATAGATTAAATTCAGAACAATCTGTATTTTCACCTCAGTGCCAAAACAGCTGGCCTGTTTTGTACAGTGTAAATATACACGTCACAGAAATTAGATCTAAGCCCACGAACGTTGGCATAATCTACCCTGAATTTACAAACCATTCAAAACTCAAAAAAACTATTCAAAACCTATTCCGACAATTACCTATAATGATTCTCTTATCAAGTCCCAAACTTGAACTTCACAAAACAAACCGTCACTAGTGTTATGCCTTAGTGACAATTTGTATTGATCCGCCCCTGTTTGCTACCAGTAAGACAATCAATAATATATCTGAATCACATTGATATCAGCTGTGATAATGCAAGAAGAGTTTCTGCTTACAATACCATAGCTGCTATACAAAACTAAATGCGAAAGAGGTGGGAAAGGAAAAGAAAGGGTTACTCACTGTGCTCATTGCCTGTTAGCATATCGCGACACAAGATTTTAATTTTTTTAATTTTTCGTAAACACCGGTGGATAATGTTTTTTGTTGTTGTTAACTATTATTATTATTTGTGATGGTGATGTAAATTAAAACAAACAATTAACAGAAGCTGAGACACAACGAGTAAAACTTTAATTTCACGAGACGAGCTTTCACAACATGTGTTTAAGCCAAGGAGCCATCTAAACTAATTTTTTTATTATCGGAGAAAACATGTTTTAGTTCATGTCATAATATCGACAGTAACTTAGGAGTTGCACTTTACGGGAGGTGTTTATCGAAGGTTTTGTCTTTAGCTTTAATGGCTTCAACTGTTTAGCCGTCGAAATCAGTGGTTTCAATATGGAAGCACTTGCTTTTACACCACTTTTTCCTTTATTTTGGCGGAAGAGTCATGTGAATTTGACGCGAGTCGTAGAATCGCTCTTCTGTCAGCTGCAGTAACAGCACTTACTGTTCACCCTTTCATATTTTATTCACAATTTGACTCATTGGACAAAAATTGAAAAGAAATTTCCGGGTTTGTTGCATTTTTTTACCTTTTTGGCGAATAGTAGACGAGGGCACTCATGATTTTCGCTTTTTCTTCCTCTACCAATTATTTCGCGGGACCCTCTTAAACTGAAATCAGCTTTAAATTACTAAAAGACATCGGAGAACATTTCTGCATTTCTACCTTCTTTGATTTGAACTCGAAAACTAAAAAAAAAATAGCGGATGTGCTATTCAAGTGAGCCAGAATAGGAGCACTTTTTTCAGAGTTGTTCCGCAAAAAATTGCAAAATTTAACTAACGGGTCATTGAAAATGAATGATTTCGCTCACAGAGAGAGTGCATAAAGGGACATATCAAAAAGTAAAATATTGATCATTTTGGTATTAAGGGACAGAAATTATATGCACTTATAACTAAAAAAAAAGGTGTGCTATTCAAGTGAGCGGCACTGTAGGTATACCCAGAAAGAACAAAAAAAAATCCATAGAAAAAACGAAAAATTGGGTCAGCCTAATCAGAAAAGTTATCTAGCAATTCTAAAAGTTATACCTATAAAAATGCCCGACTATGCATCTAAAAGATAACTCAGGGAGTGGGACGTACCACACGTTGAGAACGGCGAATAAATTTTTCTCTACGTAACACAAAATGAAAGCTAACGATCGATCGCCTTCATTTTTAAGAGGCCGGTTTACTCACGCCCACTCATAAACCGTCGTCGAGCTTGTTGCGTAGGCGACCAATCGATGTATGTAGAACAATGAGAGTAAATTCCACCATTGAAAGAAATACTCTTATATCGTAAATCGATAACCCTATACTACCTTCGAAACAAAACGAAGAACTCTTATATCGGTAGTCGACTGTAAGAGTATCTTAAAGATACTTTTTTTCGAGAGACTGCACTCAAAAAGAAAAAAAACAAAAATAGCCTGTCAACCCCGAACTTGAATTTGCCATACGAATAGACACAGAAAAAAAAACACGTAAACACAATAAAGAGGAAATTACATGCAAGGGACTTACTAGGTCACATACCTACATACATGCGTATACGTATCCAATAAAAAAAAATCATATCCTTCGGCCTTTTAGTTTTGCTTTTTGTTTTATTTAAGGGAAGTAGGAGCATCTTAAGAACAGTACACATAAAAAGGTAATATATTCCGAACTGACATTGGTCGCCAGATTGTCAAAACATGACACTTTGGCGACCAATGTCAGCTACCGAATTCTTAATTGTTTAAAATACCGACGAAAAACGCACAAAAACCGATAAACCACGCACACCACAAATTTTTAAACAATTATTTACCATTTTCCGCGATGAAACAGGAAGAAAATTTGTTATTTTTCAATTTATAATATTTTTAAATGACATTTTATAAATTAAAACAAAAATAAATTTCCTGACGTGACGTGAGTTTAGGAGATAAGAATAGGATTAGGATTTCACCTATTCCTATGTATCAATTTTTTTGTTTAGATTTATATAATAGTTTAGTTTATGTTCTTTTTATTTTTTTTATTTATTTAACGCACGAAAAACTAACTTTTTTGAAAACGAATTAAAACCACGAAACAAAAATGAGGTATTGTTTACATTTATTCCTCGAGAAATGTCAAATTCTGTCAATCAGTGACAGTTTGCAGATTTTGAGGAAAAAAAGAAAGAAAAGAAAGAAGAAGAGAAAGAAAAATTAATGGCGTCGAACTTGATTCGCCCCGGAAACGATTAAGTTTTGTTGCCCGTTGGGTTTGAATAGGTCGCAATTTTTTTATGAAAGTTTGGGAAATGTGCAATAAATTTAGTTTAAGATATTTAGATAAGGATATATTCACTTTTATATGATTTTATAAACTTATTATTACTAAATTTAACCTTTAGAACTCACTTAACTTGAATTCAGTTCGCATCATTCGGAGTAAGCTTAGGTCTGCACACCCATATACATTATGTCTGTACAGAGAGATTTTTTTGTGAAAGAGAGAATAGGGGAAGTTGAAATTTAAATTTTAATCTGCAAACTGCAAAGAAAAATCTGAAAAAGGAATGACAAACTAGGGCAAAAGAGTAATGACCATCTAAAAAGTGCAATCTACAATTCAAACTTAAATTGCATTTTGAAGAAGCCAATAGTGGTACCGTGTCGATCAATTTCAAGGCAAAAGAAAAAAAGTAATAAACCATTGTATTGCGGGATTTATAGTTTCGTTTCCGTAAAAACAAAATAAAATCCGAATTTATATTGGCAAAAGATATTAAGAGCCATAGTGTAGATTTATTTGAGTTTATAGAATATTATAAACAGAAAGGTGAGAAAAAGTGAAAAATATTATGTGAAAGGAAATTTTTTTTTTTTATTAAATCCTAGATCAGATATAGAATATATCTACCAACTATATATAGGACATAGTATACCAAAGGACATATAGGACATAGTATACCAAAGGCTAGAGATTTTTTTATGCAGCTCATCAAAAGGCAGAGGTATGTGATAAATAAATGTGGTTTGAAGAAAGATAGAAAAGATTAAAATTAAAAATTATTTAGGCAAAGACCGATGTGAGAGTATCTCGCAACAAGGCGGTAGATATAAATATAAGTATCTGAAAGCATATAAATACTTATATGATCGCAGGCAGAGATCTGAGCCTCTGCAAAATTTTGGTTGGGAAATTGTCCTGGAAGTATCCTGTGACTACAGCATATCCTGAGAAAGGCTATAAAAAGTGATTAGAACGAGATAAGAAAAATCACCGGATGCAGAGCAAGGGTAGCTGAAGGGCACGTGCAGGGCACCGATAAATAAATATATATCAGGGTGATGCTATAAAAAAATTTTGTGGTCCCTTTTTTTACTATTTAATAATTTTTTTTATATTTTTTTTTATTAAATTGAATCTTTTGTAAAAAGAAAGAAAATCCATTAAGATTCATTTTTTTTTTTTGGTAAATTAAAAAAAAAATATTATAAAAGACATTTCACTAGTAGATTATATATATATACATATATATACCTATCATTGAATTCTTAAATAAATTATTGGTCTTAATTAATATAAAGTATTTCATTCACATTACGGAAATATATTAAAAAGTGGCGACGAGGACTGGAGCCGAAACAATAAAAAAAAAGAGGTTTTCAAATAAAATACTTCAAGAAGTTGAAAAAGAAAAATTTTGGATTGCAAGAGCACAAGGTAGGTGATTTAAAACATACAAATTACAGACCATTTACACTATTACAAATTACATTTTACTATTTACGAATAAAAACAAAATAAATACATTAACTTACATACATAAAATTGGTTTGAATTGGTTAATAAAAATAGAGAAATTGGTGAAAAATGTCAGTAGAACAGGCGATAGCCAGAATTTCAGAGGTTTTAGAACAACTCACAACTAATCGTCAGAGTGGTCAGGCTAGTGCGGGTGATTGTCGAGGGCTACAATTTGCAGCTTTTGATGAAGCAAACGAATTCTTCGAGTCCTACCTTCAGCGAGTAGAAAAGTATTTGGAGATTCGTGACTTAAAAGAAGACACGCCAGAGAAGGATAAGAAACGTGTGCAAATTTTCATCAACTGTCTAGGTCCCAAGCTGTATCACACCTTGACTTGCCTAACAGCACCAGATGAGCCAAAAATAAAAAAATATAAAGAGTTAGTTGAATGTTACAAAATCATGTGTGTCCAAGGCCCAGCGAAGTTGCTGAGTAGCATAAGTTTACATTACGCACGCAGCATGAAGGGGAATCGATTTCCGATTTCCAATTTCCAAGTTGATCTTAAAAAAATCGCATCAAAATGTAATTTTGTTTGTGAAAGTTGTAAAAAGTCAACAATTACTACACATTTAAGATCACAATTCATTAGAGGGATACGGTATAATGAGATTAGAGAGAGATTGTTGCAGTAAGAATCGAAAGTAACCTTCGATGTCATTTGTAAAAATGCTTTGGCTATAGAGGCTTCCAAGGTCGAGAGCAGAGAAATCAGAAGTCATACCCAACAACCTTTACACTCTATACGTAAAAGTTGGGACAGATCTGCAACTAAATCTGAGCGAGGCAAAAAGTCATTTCGGAGTAATGTGTCCAGATCGGAAGCTGTGAAGAAAATTGAAGGGAAATGTTTTAAGTGAGGCAAAATGAATCACAAGGCGAATACATGCAATGAAAAGAACTTAAAGTGTAAGAATTGCGGCAAATCTGGGCATGTTCAAATAGTTTGTTTGAAACAGAGAGTTGTCGAGCAAAAGTTTATTGAGCTTGCTGATGTCGATACAAGCAATAAAGATTTTTTTCATTAACAGCTTTGAAATAAATTCTATTGAACATGGTAAAATAATGAAGAAAATTTTACTCGATGGCATTGAATGTACAATGGAATTGGATACTGGTGCTGCTGTTTCTACAATCTCACGACAAAGTTTCAATAAAAACTGTTGGAGAATTGTACGTGTTACCACACAATGTAGAGCCCATCCTAGGCCGTGGATGGATACGAAGCCTCAACATACAGATATATGCAATTGAAGAAATTAAAGATGTTGATATCACAGAAGATGAATGCAAACGATTGATTAATGGGCTTCTTGAAAAATATATTGACATATTCAGGGAAGAGATTGGAAAAATTCAAAACTAGATATGTTCAATTGAATTACATGATAATAACACGAAGCCAATATATATGAAACCAAGACCTGTTTCTTAAGCTCTTCGTGAAAAGATTGAGATAGAGATTGAGAGGCTAGAAAAGGCAAACATAATTTCAAAAATTCCATATTGTCAATGGGGTACTCCGATAGTTCCTGTCGTCAAGAAAAATGGAGATTTAAGGCTGTGCGCAGATTACAAATCAACTGTAAATAAAGTAATTAAAGACCCAATACCTCGAATTGAAGATTTTCGTTTGCAGAGGTTGGTGGTGGTAAATACTACTGCGTTTTGGATTTACATAAAGCGTACCTTCACATGCCAGTTGATGAAGCCACTGCTGAAATACAAGCCCTTAGCATTCATAAAGGATGTTTTAAGGTAAACCGTCTAATGTTTGGGGTGAAGATAAGCCCAAATGCTTGGCAAAAGTTTATGGATATGATATTCGGGGAAATAGCAAATGTCACCTGTTTCTTTGATGACATTCTAATTCGAGGTCATACTTTTAAGGATTTAATACAAAACTTAAAAACTGTTTTCAAAATATTACGTGAAAAAGAAAGAAAAATGGAGATTTAAGGCTATGCGCAGATTACAAATCAACTGTAAATAAAGTAATTAAAGACCCAATACCTCGAATTGAAGATTTTTGTTTGCAGAGGTTGGTGGTGGTAAATACTACTGCGTTTTGGATTTACATAAAGCGTACCTTCACATGCCAGTTGATTTAATTAATTTTGGTGGGGGCAGCACCCCCATTTATTCGGCTTAATTCAAGCTACAAAAAACTTAATCTAACTTAAAAACTAACTTATAGCTAACTTAGAGGGTGATCGGGACAGTTAAGAAGGCGGTGTTTAAGAAGAGACGTGCTGATGTTGAAATCAAAATAGTCAAGGTTAGTGTTTATACTCCGCAACATTCGAGTGAGGGGTTCGTTGGATCCATAGGATGTACGGTGGGAGGACAAATAAAAAAGGCGAGGATTTCTCAGATTTCGGGGGTTAGTATTAAAAGAGATGGAATTATAGAGAGTTTGACAGTCAACAGATCCGGTGAGAAGGCGGTGAATAAATAGAATATCGTTTATTTTTCTTCGTTCTTCTAAAGTTTTCAGGTTGATTAGTTTGAGACGATTTTGATAGGGAGGGAGGATAAAGGGATCGTCCCACGGTAGGTGACGAAGAGCGAAGCGAAGAAAGCGACGTTGAATGCTTTCGATTCTGGCTGTGTGGACATGGTGATATGGTGACCAGACTTGAGAGGCGTATTCAAGGATGGGTCTAACGTAAGTTATATAAAGGGAGCGAGTCACATAAGGGTTAGAGAATTCTTTGGACCATCGTTTAACAAAACCGAGGGCTGAGTTGGCTTTGTGTATCATGTTATCGATGTGCATTAGAAAATTGAGTTCTCGGTCACATATGAGACCAAGATCTCGAATCGTTTCAACAATGGGAATGTGTTCATTGTGGAGTAGGTAGTAACGGGGAGGAGATTTTATGCGCTTACGTGTGAAGGTCATTGATTGGCATTTGGTTACATTTAATTCGAGACAATTTTTAAGACACCAAACTGAGAAGCTGTCAAGGTCTGATTGAATAAGTTTTGAATCATTTACCGATGATATTGTTTTAAAAAACTTAGTATCGTCAGCATACAACGAGATATGGGAGTGCTTTATGATCATATCGATGTCATTAATGGCAAGAATAAAGAGGAGAGGGCCTAAATGACTTCCTTGGGGGACCCCCGAAGTAGCGAGAAAGGGGGTAGAGTAAGCTTTTCTGAAACGCACTCTATAAGAACGGTTTTGGAGGTAGGAAGATATCCATTTCAAAAATATAGGTTCGAAACCAAGTGCAGTAAGTTTGAAAAGTATTAGGCTGTGGGAAATTTTGTCAAAGGCTTTGCTGAAATCGGTGGAGACAACATCGACCTCTAACCCAGCCTCAAGTGCTGAAAGGGTAAAAGATACGAATTCGATGAGGTTAGTGGTAGTGGACTTACCCTTGAGAAACCCATGTTGTCTAGGGGATATAAGTGACTTACAGCGGAAGCTTATGAGTTCGTTTAGGATGCATTCAAAAATTTTGGGTATATGGGAAAGTTTAGCAATGGGGCGGTAGTTCTTAACGTCATTTTTTGCACATTTTTTGTGAATTGGAGTTATAAAAGATGATTTCCATACCTGGGGGAATTCTCCTTGAGATAAAGATAACATAAATATTTGATAAATCGGGAAAGAGAGAGTATGAGAACATTTTTTAAGAAGAATGGCAGGGAGTTTATCTGGTCCTTCAGAGTATTCATCATCAAGTTGATTTAATTTATCTTCGATGAGATTTATTTCGATGAAATCTGGGAGAAATGGCCCGAATGAAAAATTTTGCAAATATTTAAAATAAGCTTCATCTGGTTTAAAAGAATCGTCTGTGAAAGATTGTTTGAAAAATGTGGCAAACAAGTTTGAGATGTGTTGCGCATCGCTTGAAGTTTCGTTGTCAAGGGAAAGAGATGTTGGATATCCATCGGACTTTTTCTTGTAGTTGACGAACTGATAGAATGTCTTAGGGTCATTAATGAGGTTGGCTTGGGTTTCAATAAGGTACCGTGTGTAAAGGGAGTTGTAGAGTTCAGTAAAAGCGAGATAAGTTCCGAGATAGTTAGAATAATCCGCACTTAATCGAGTACGAAGAAAAATGTCCCACAACTTATTTCTCTTATTTCGCAGAGAACGTAATCTCTGATTATACCAAGGAGGAGAAGAAAATGAGTTTTTACGTTGTGTAATTGGGACAAAGAGAGAAATTGCATTATAAATTTCCTCGTACAATGTAGCAGTGGCATCGTTTACAGATTGGTTTGCAAAGTTAAAAGGGACTCTACTAAGATATTCGTTTATTTCTCGGAATTTTGCTTTATGAAAGTCGAACGAACGAGTTGAAATGTTTAAGTTCTGGATAGGACACTCTTGAAACATAGAGAGAAAGAGAGGTGGGTGGTAGTTGTCAATGATTGAAAGAGGAAGTGTACAAAGTGATACACTGGAATTGATAGGGTCTGTTGAGAAAATAAGGTCGAGTTGTCTATCCATATAATTGCAAATACTATTAACCTGGAAAAGGCTAGAGTCAGTCAGTCGATCAATGAAAAGGCATTCTTTTGCAGTGGAAGGGTTAGAGGCAGTAAAATGTGATTGATCTTCAGACGCTTTCCATTTTAAGTGGGGAAGATTAAAATCTCCGAAAACAAGGATATCGTCTTGAGGGTCAGCTTGTGTTATTAGTTGATCAACAGCGTCAATAGCTATGTCGTATGACTCAATGGGTTGCGCAGGCGAAATGTAGCAGCAAATTATATAAAGTGCTTTGCGGGGGAGTTTTATCTTAATTGATAAATAATCAATGTTCGGCGATGAAGAGAACGATATAAGGGATGAGTCAAATGTGTTTTTAACAGCAAGTAAAACGCCTCGGCAAGGGGGATCAGTTGAAAGTCGGTT
Organism: Episyrphus balteatus; assembly: GCF_945859705.1. Lineage (NCBI taxonomy): Eukaryota > Metazoa > Arthropoda > Insecta > Diptera > Syrphidae > Episyrphus > Episyrphus balteatus. The sequence continues at coordinate 66,352,947 of NC_079134.1, read as the reverse complement.
AAGATCATCGCGGTACACATTAAAATAAGAAGGGAAAAGTTCTTGGTTATTAATGCTAGGTATAAGGTTGTTTTCGGTGAGAGCGTAGATATCGAAAGGGAGAGCATGTGATTGCTTTAATACACTTTGAGTTTTAGACCGAAGACCTCTCACATTTTGGTAGTAAAATGTGATAGGGATAGGTTGAGGATTTTGTAGGTGAGGAGACGTTAAAGTTGAGCTAGGAACGAAAAAATTTACTATGGTCAGCCCTACTTCTTTGGAGGTGAGATATTCTATTTGAATTGACATACGACGCATAGGCAGAAAGATCGTTATCAACATCGGAAGAGGTAAGATTTAATGTTTCATGAAAGCGTACAAAGATTTTTTTGAGATCGACTGGATTTGTAGGGAGACCTTCTTGGTTGATGGAAACTATTAAGTTTGTCCTTGTAACGTCGTTAACGATTACATTGTCTTCTTTATTGTGAAGGTATGCAAGATATAGTCGAATATTTGCATATATTCGTTGGTCACGTAAGCGAGAGAGAACATAACGGCCATCATCATTTTGGTCAATGAGATGTTTTGTAAGTTTAGCAACTGGGGGGAAGAGAGGATCTAGAAAGGATGTTGAGTTGGATGAAGTGGCAGAGGGTTGTAAGTTGCTAGCGGGAGAAGCTGCAGGGGGTAGATTTTTTGAAAAAGAAGGTTGTAAATTGGTAGATAGAGATGCTGGAGGGGGCAAATTTTTTGAAGAAGAGGCTTTAGATGTAGAAGGAAGACAAGGCGGAGGAGATGATGATGTGAGGAGAGGAGCGGGATTAAGAGTATGTGAATGTATGAAATTGGGATACAGTGGTTTAGATAAAGCTGTTTGAGGGGTGGGTGCGTGTTGTGAATCTGGGATGTGGAAGGAGACTCTTTTTTGCTTGGAGCTGTAGGGTTTTTCAGTATGGGGTTCTCGAGGAGTATGCAAATCCTTATTTTTTATTGGGATTGATTGAGAAGGTGAAAATTTGGGTATAGAAGGGTGGGAGAAATTTGGGAAAAGATTAGTCTTAAAGCTCCAGTTGTTTTGGATGATTTTATTTTTAACAACCCATTTCTTAATAGTAAGTTTTTCTAAGAGTAATGGAGTCCCGTCGAAGTTAGTGACTAGCCAATCATATTTGAATGGGATAGTCAGCTTCAGTTTGATTGGCCTCGATTTATTTAGTATAACGAAGTTAGCTATTGGAATTTTTAAATTATTAAATACTTTATGGATATATTTAATATTGATTGCACGGTAGGATGTTGTTACGAAGAAGGTAGAGAGTTTTTCGTTGCAATTTTCAATTTTTTGAATCCGTTTGTTCCAATCAATAAGAGTCCAAGTTTCGCCAAAGCGCTGAACAACAGAAGAGATAGCCGGACTTTCAATTGGTGCTTGATCTTCAGGACTACATCCAGGTGGTTTAGGTGAGGAATTGTTGTTATTGATTATATCTGATAAAGCTTTATTTTGAGTTGCATTGCAGGCAGGTGGAATAAGGATGGGAGAGGGGGCTATAAGGATGGGAGAGGGGGCTATAAGGATGGGAGAGGGGGCAATAAGGATGGGAGAGGGGGCAAGCGCTGTAAGAGAAGAAGAACCTTGATGTTGGAGTTGAAGAAACTCATCGTGGAGTGATAAATTAGATGATGATGTGGAGGGTATATCGTCAGATGGGACATCATGAAGAGAGAGATATTGCTTCGTTGAATAATCGGATGCAGGAACATTTAATTGCATTGAAGTTCTCACAGCAGCTATTAGTTCATTTACGCTTTCCCTTGTCGTTGTAAGTTCAACGGCAAGACCCGCGATGTATTTAACAGCATCTTCGATCAGTGAGAGATGATTGGTAGGGAGATGGGTTTGACAGGATCTAGCGGTAACTATGCTATTCGCGGTTCGATTCAGATCGTCGCGTAACAATTGTATTGGTTTGTCAATGGTTATATTCTTTACCGCGGAAAGAGTTTTATCTTGGGAGGATTGGAAAGAAGTATCAAGTTCACTGATCGTATCATTAAATGTGGCATTTTGTTTCTTGAGTGCATCAAGCTGTTTATTTAAACTTGTCATTTTGTTCGATAGGGCAGAAATAGTTTGTTGTGTTTCCGATTGATATTCTTCGATACATTTAATCAATAAGTCGAACTTCATTGCTTGATTAGATATTTTTTTAAGGCAATCAGAATTGTCACTTCGCAAGGAGTCACTCAAGCATTTGATTGCTAGCATTATGTCCGATAGGGAGATTGTTTTGCATTCATCACAATAAAAAACTAATTTCTTTTTGAAATCATTTAGGTATGTGCATGCTCTTTTTGTAAGGCCGGCACACAAGGGGTGAAAAGAATTACCGCACAAACCGCTACATTTGATCAATTCGGCATTGACATCAATTTGATTACAGATTGGATTAGCGCACGACATTGTTTTATTTTTTTATTTTTTTTTTTTTTTTTATTTTTGTTTACAACTGATTCACTGTTCTGGTTTTTGGGTTGCACAGAATACAATTACCGAATTGCAGAAATTTTGGTGACACAGTTTGTGGTACGCGGTGAAGTTAATGGGTCAAAAGAAAAGAGTGGGTAAGAAATCGGAAAACAGAATTAAATGCAAAAATTGCAGCGTAATCAGAAAATCAGGTGAGGTTTAATAAAATCGAATTAATTGCTGGAGCGAAATGGAAACACGTCCGGATAGTTTGGTGGTTTGTTTCTCATGAATGAAGCCACTGCTGAAATACAAGCCCTTAGCATTCATAAAGGATGTTTTAAGGTAAACCGTCTAATGTTTGGGGTGAAGATAAGCCCAAATGCTTGGCAAAAGTTTATGGATATGATATTCGGGGAAATAGCAAATGTCACCTGTTTCTTTGATGACATTCTAATTCGAGGTCACACTTTTAAGGATTTAATACAAAACTTAAAAACTGTTTTCAAAATATTACGTGAAAAAGATTTGCATGTCAATAGAGCTAAATGTCAATTTCTTTTGAAATCGGTATCATACCTAGGCCACATCATTGACCAAGATGGAATTAAACCTTTACCCGACAAGATTTAGGCAATTATAGATTGCAAAAGGCCAAATGACGTGTCTAAATTACGCACATTTTTAGGACTAATAAATTACTATCAAAAATTTATACCTGAATTGTCATCGAAGCTCTTTTCACTAAATGAGCTCTTACAAAAAGATAAACCATTCATTTGGAGTAAATGGTGCGAGAATACATTCAAGCAGTTGAAAGACGAAATAACAAGTCCAAATGTTCTTATGAAATACAATAGTGATTTACCGCTCATTTAAGCAACTGATGCATCTCCTAAAGGACTGGGTGCTGTTATTTTCCATATGTTACCAAATGGTGATGAAAGGCCAATAGCATTTGCTTCAAGATCACTTACAAAATCCGGAAAAAATTATTCGCAACTGGACAAGGAAGCAACAGCTATTTATTGGGGCTTACACAAGTTTTTTTCAATATTGTTATGTGCTCTAAAAATGAAAATAATAAAGAGTTGTTTACAGAAACTAAAGAAGCGAATAATGTGGTAGCTGTTGTTAAATCAAATTCTCACGCTAAAGGCAGCAATAAAATTACACGACCACCAATTATGATCTCAGGATTTCCAATTTTTGGAGATCTTAAGAAAATAATAGAAAAATGTACTAAAAAAGCTTGCAAATACACATCGTACAACAAAGACAACTGGAGAGTCACAGTCGAAGAAGCCGACGAGTATAGATCTGTCACTGAAGAACTGAGCAAACACCAAATTCAATGGCACTCATATGAGAACAAAGCTAAAAGGCCAATAAAAGGAGTTGCCAGAGGTCTTCATTCCTCGTGCTCTCCCGGGGAAGTAGTGGAAGATCTTGTACAAAAAGGCTTCCAAGCCCTTGATGCAGTCAATCTATTTAAGAATGAGACAATTAAAAACTCCTCTGGAGAATCGACGACAAGTAAGAGGTTACTACCTTTATTCATGCTAACTTTTGACAATAAACAAAGTGTCGAGGAGATTTATAAAGTAAGGTAAATCTTGGGAAGAATGAAGAGACTTCCATAAAAGAAATGCTTCAACTCATTCTTCAAAGAATTGAAAAACAGGATTTGAATATCAAACAGTTAAGCGAAAAAGTCGCTCTTAAAAAACAATGATGGACAGAACACTTAAAATCGCTACATGGAATGCAAACGGCCCTACTAACAATTTTGCTTCAATAATGCTTTACAGAAGCAACAATTGCATCTGTAAAGCTTTATAGAAGCAAAATTGTTTGTCGGGGGTCTTTTACAACACTTATCCGATTTTTTTTTTTTTTTTGACGGGAGAAAGACACTTGGCAGTATTCGACACCAAGTAGTGTGGGACTCTTAACCACTAAAACCACCTCTTTATCAGCACCAATCTTGAGAGATCGATATCAGATTTTTCTTTCTTAACTTTGTAAAATCACTTTGGGGGAAGTTTAAACTTTTAATACTTTCCCATGTTTTTTTAGACCATACGCTCATGAGGCTTGGTTCTTCTTAATCTCCGAACATGGTTTCTGGTATTCAAGACGGACACCATTTCAGAATTGGTATGACATTGCAGTCTCTGATTATGGGATACAGCGTATTTTTTAACTTCTGTAACCGTTTCTATTTGTAAGTCACGATGTAGATCGCTATTTCTTATGTACCAAGGTGCATTAACTATTCCACGAAGGACTTTGTTTTGGAATTTTTGGATGATTTCGGTATTTGTTTTCTTTGTACAGCCCCATAATTGGATACCATAGGTCCAAACAGGCTTTGGTACTTGATTATACAGCATTATTTTGTTTTGGGTTGATAAATCAGAGTTGTTACCAAGTAACCAGTACATTTTTCTATATTTCAAGTTTAGTTCTTCTATTTTCTTTTTGATGTGCTCTTTCCACTTTAGCTTTGCATCCAAAGTCATTCCAAGGTATTTGGCCGTATTGGCGTAAGGTACAGCTTGATTATTAATGAATATTGGAATATTGTTTATCTTTTTATTTGTAAAGTTTATATGTGAAGATTTTGTTTCATTGAGTTTGATACGCCATTTTTCCGTCCAATCTCTGACTGTGTCGACGTTATATTGCAGCTTTACTGCTCCCCTAGAGACACATTTGTCGGGTACCAAAATTGCGGTATCATCTGCAAATGTAGCCATTATGGTGTGATTCCCAACTGGGATATCCCTTGCACTGAAAAAAGTATTATTCTTAAAAACTATGAATCTCGTTCATAAACCAAAATTCATACATTTTTAAGAAAAATTCATTAAATTTAAGCACAAATTCTTAAAAAAAATGTTTAGTTTTAAGAAAGATTCATAAAATTTAAGAATCAGTTTTCATAAAAATTTTCCTATGGAAAAAATTTTTATGAATTTTTTTTAAGAACAAATACGAAGGTTTATGAATAAATTCATAAACTTCTAGCTCCAATTTGAAGGATATTTTGCTGAATCTTAGAATCTGGACATACTTTTATGAATGAAATTCACTATTATTTTCCATTCAGTTGTATTTTGAGTTAAAATAATTTTTAAAATTGACTTTTTTCCCTTCTAAAATTGGGAAAAATCTATGTTTAAAATAACATTTGTACGGAGTTCATAAATTTTGTGTGTTTTAAGTATTTTTTCTTAAAATGAATGTATTTTTTCTTAAAATGAATGTATTTTTTCATTAATTGAAAAATAACGAACATTTTACCGTTATCCTGCATTCGGTATTAAGAACTTATTCTTAAAATCTAAGAATCTGTTCATACTTTTTAAGTTCGAAATTCATATTTTTCCAAAAATTTAAGAATTAATTCATTAAATTCTATGAAAGTATACATATAATTTATGAAAAAATTCTTACCTTTTGAGTTTTTAAGTATATTTTCTTAAAGTCTATGTATTTTTTCATCAATCTAGAAAATAATAACTGTTGTTTTGAATCTATGCCTTAGAAAGTTTTCTCTGCAGATTTAGTTCAAAATCTGATATTCAAAGTGGACAGTCGTTGCCGAAACAAGTTTGTGAATAAAAAACAATACAGTGTTAAGCATTTAAAACCACGTATACAATTTTGAAGAGTATAAGACTCTTGTTGGTTCCTGTTGCCTCTTTCCCATATACTCAGATAAGTATAAAAACATAATTAATTTGTTAAACATTTCTTTCTTTTATATATATATTAAATACATTTAAAAATTTTTTTGTTATAGGTACATAATTTAGATACTTTTGTGAAACGAGTAGGCACGTGAGTAATCTTCAATTTTAGACAATGTTATTTTCGCAAAAAAGCGAAATATAATAGAACCGGCAAAAGGGCACTTTATACTGCACCGTAAAAACCATCCTAAAGGCTATTTGCAACAGATCCAGTACACCCAAAGTTGTCATTGCAAAATAAAGCAAACACATCATGTTTGGAAAACATAGAATTTAGTAAGTGTTGCATGTTATTTAATCCCTTTAAATATTTAAATTTTGTGTTAAAGTAATATTATCAACATTCCTCAAATTATTCTATTTAATTCTGTATCTACCTAAATTTTTTATATTGTGATTTTTCCCTAACTTATTCAATTTTGTATTGTTTTTTCTTTCAGCTGCAGAACCTAATGCTGCCGATTACAATAAGGTAAAAGATAATTCTACCTTCTATTTTGATTTTTTGAACCAAATATTACATAGTCATTTTACTAATACAAACTTTTTTTTATCTTTCCAGATGATGCATCAATTAAAAAAGAAAAATTAAGTTAAAAAATACATTTATAGTGATATTTGTATTTATATTTTTAATTTAATTTATAGTGAAAGTGACCAATAAAACATTTCTTTTATTTTTAAAAACTGTTTCATTTCTTTGTCTTAGATTTTGGGTTGTTTTCTTTTGCTGTTTGTTTGATTGGAACACAATTTTTTTCAGGAACAAATTAAATGCTTGTAATGGTAATGTATATTATATGCATCTATATAAATAAATGCATACATTTTAATGAAAAGTGTACTACATTTTATGAAAACAATCATAGAAAAATTCATAGTTTTTATGATTTTTTTCATAAGATTTAAGCAACATTTCATTTAAATTTTTACGGAATTTATGAAAAAAATCATAAAATATAAGAAATAATCTTAAAATGTAAGAAACTTTTCTTAAACTTTGTTCTTAAATTATAAGAAATAATTCTTAAATTGTATGAATTTTTCTTAAAATCTAAGAAACTTTTCTTAAACATGTTCAAAAATTTTCGAATTCGTGTATGAACAGAATTCATAAAATTTAAGAACTTATTCTTAATTTTTAAGAAAGATTCATTCCCTTATGAATTTGTTCTTAAAAAGATTCTTAAATTTAATGAATTTTTACATTGGCTCATTTGCCATGAATTTTTACATTAATTTAATGTACAAATTCATTAATTTTATGTACCTTTTTGGTTCAGTGTAAGACGTCACTTCTGTAGGTGGCTTACCTTGCTTGGGTATGACAATAACTTCAGCAATTTTCCAATGGTGTGGGAGATACCGTTGCTTAGGGCATGCATTTATTATATATTGGAGTTTTATGAAGGCTTTCAAAGGAATTTCTTTCATAACCTGAGCAGTAATAAGATCGTAACCTGGTGATTTTTTATTTGATAGTTGATGTAAACACATACTTTTTATTTCTTTTAATCTTACAATTGGTATTTCACTTTCATCTATCTTATCAACAAACTGTAAGCTATTTTCAGCCGCGTTTGTTGGGTATTGCTTAAAAACATTCGCAAGATGCTCCGCGAAAAGGTTAGCTTTTTCTTTTGGGTTACCGATCCATTTCCCATCTTGAGATTTCGAGGGAGAGTTTAGTAGCTGCGGTCTTTTCAGGCGCTTGGCTGCTTTCCATAGTGAAAAATCGGTTGAAGCATCAGTCGTTAAATTCTTTAGGAATGTACTGAGTGAATCATTTTTGAATTTATAAATTTGTTTTTTAAGATTGTTGCTTATATGGTTAAACGTTGTTTTATCGTCTGGAAATCTACTATTTTGCCATTTTCTTCGAGCTCTTCTTTTCTCTATTATCAACTCTCTTATCTCTAAAGGATATTTTATTTCATTTTGTCTTCTATTACATCAGCAATAAATTGTTCCACTTCATGGTCAATTTGCTCGATTGTATCCATGGGAGATCTTAAATTTATAAAAGTTAAAAGCCTTTTCTCTAAAATCACTCCAGTTTGTTTTCTTATTTACAAGCTTTGGATTACTTTACTATTACTTCCGATTCACTTAGTGATAGAATCACTGGAGTATGATCTGAAGACAAGTCATAATTAACTTCGACACTAATGTGATTTCGTTTGATTCTTTTAGCTACGAAAAAGTCAATAAGGTCTGGTATTTTGTTAGTATCGGAAGGCCAGTAAGTAGGCGACCTGGAGGAATAGAATTCCCAATTGTATTTACGGCCTGCTTGGAAAAGTCTTTTGCCTTTTGTTGATATAAGTCTTGAACCCCAATGGGTGTGTTTCGCATTGAAGTCTCCACCAACAAGAAAGTTATGCCCAAGAAGATTTAATAGATCTGTATAGTCATCTTCGGTCGGGGAGCGCCTTGGTGGGCAGTATATAGCTGCTATCTTAAACTCTTTCTTTTTCATACCAATACTAATAGTTGTTACTTGCAATTAAAAATCTTTTAAGATCTAGAACATATAGATATTTGCCTGGTGTCCGAAACTCATTTCTCCAATGGGCAAAGTCTAGATAATGTAATAGAAAACTATTATAATGTTTTATTTTGGGTTCACAATAAAACTTATTTAATTTCCACTTATATTTCCATTCAAATAAGAACATACTTTATTTCAACTCAATTTACTTTTATTATGCGCTCAAACAAACACACTTTTAAATCACTTTATTTACTACTAACAATTCGCAACACTTTATTTCACTTTGTACTGTACTCTTTCACTTTCAAGATTAAACTGTCTCCAGTCGGTGTCTACGCTGCCCTTTTATACCGGAATCTCGAGACTCGAGAACGTCCTCGAAGGCGCTCTTTCCTGCCTCTCGAAACTTCCTTTCCAGGAGGGGCACTTCATACTTCCAGTCTAGTGGGATATTTTGGGATGTGTTCAGTGGGATATTTTGGGATGTGTTCAGAGGGTAGTTTCTTAATTACTAAAGGTCCGTTCACATTTCTACCTTTGCAGTAGTAGGTAGTGTGTTCAGACTTTTATCTTAAAAGTAGTTCAGTAATTCATCGTTACATTGCCCCCCTCTTAGGATTGTTCGTCCCGAACAACTCCATTGCTTCTTTCACCATTATAACGATGTAAACGGTCACAATGAACTACCTTTAGTTTGCTTCTTACCCCTCTTTGTATACAGTAAACCACGTCGTTAATTCCGGTTATTACTGTGTAAGGGCCTTCCCAGTTTTGTTGTAGCTTCGGTGATAGTCCCTTTTGCCGGTGGGGATTGTAAAACCACACAAGTTCTCCTTCTTGAAACCCTGTTGCTGTCGCTCGTGCGTCATATCTTGTTTTCATCCTGGCACTAGACGCTTTTATATTTGTCCTTGTCCGTTGGTGAATGTCAGCCAGTGTTCCTTTCAGGTTATCTACGTACTCATCCATTTGATGTGGCTCGTTTGGAACACTTCCAAATTTTATCTCACTTGGCAGGCGTATTGTTGAGCCAAATAGGACTTCCGATGGTGTATGTCCAGTAGAACTATGTGTTGCACTTCTATAAGCCATCAAGAATAATGGAATATGTCGGTCCTGGACCTGCTACGTCTATTGCAATTCTCTCAAAAGGTGCACCCACGTTGTACTGCTGCATCTTGCTTTGGATTTTTCTAGCTGGTCCTTTGCTAGGGCACAAGTATCACACTTTCGGCACCACTTTTCAACGTCTTCTCTCATACGTAACCAGTAGAATTGCTGTCGTAGTTTTTCCAGCGTCTTGTTGATGCCTAAATGGCCTCCAGAAGTTCCACCGTGCATCTCTCGGAGAACATCATTTACCTTTGACTGAGGTACAACTAGCTGCATTACATAGGATTTACCATCTGCGGATTCCCACTTACGCCTGAGTAGCCCTTCTTGCACATGAAGTGACTCCCATTGTGCCCAATATGCTTTTAGAGTGGGGCTTCGGTCGGAGATGTCGGCCCATTCTGGTTTCTCTTGATGTTCCTTCCATGCAAGGATGGGTTCGATGTCCGAATCTTCCTGTTGGGCCATTCTGAGTTCTTCATTACTCCAGCCGCAAATGGGATCAGCTCTCGTTCTTCTAACAGCGACAACTTCCTTTTCTTCTAGTCGGGTGCAATGCTTGAAGTCTTGCTTGCACGGGCGCCGAGATAATGCGTCTGCATTTGAATGCAGCTTTCCTCTCCGATGTTGAATCTGACATTGATACGTCTGAAGTATCTCGATCCATCTTGCTACTTGACCCTCTGGATTTTTGAAGTTCAAAAGCCAATTTAGTGCACCATGATCTGTGCGAAGAAGGAACTTCTGTCCATAGATGTACTTATGGAAGTGTTTTGTTGCCGATACTAGAGCTAGAAGTTCCCTTCTGGTCACGCAATAGTTTCTTTCTTGTTTCGAGAGTACCTTGCTGAAATAGGTAACGACCTTTTCTTCTCCGTCATGAACTTGCGATAAAACAGTACTAACTCCAACATTACTTGCATCTGCGTCAATGATGAATTGTTTGCCAGGAGTTGGATAGGCCAACACAGGAGCTTCACATAATCGCAGCTTCAGTTCCTGAAAGCTTTTCTCACACTCACCTGACCATTTAAAGGGTTTACCCTTCTCCGTAAGCTGGTGCAAGCTTTTGGCGATTCTCGCAAAATCCTTCAAGAATCGTCGATAGTACGTTGCCAGACCGAGGAAACTCCTAAGTTGATGCTTGTCCTGAGGGGTCAGCCAGTTCTTCACAGTGTCAACTTTTTCAGGATCAGTCTTTACTCGTTGGGATGAGATGATATGCCCCAAGTATTTAACCTCGGTCTTGAAAAGTGCACATTTCTTTGGATTCAACTTAAGATGTGCTTCTCGTAACCTTTGGAAAACAGCCTTTAGGTTTTCACAATGGTCATCAAATGTTTTTCCGTAAACGATGACATCATCCAAATAGACTAGGCAAGATTTCCAGGTTAATCCATTCAAAACACACTCCATCAAGCGCTCACATCATTCAGCCTGCGATAGTCGACACAAAATCGAGTGCTTCCATCCTTTTTTTTGACGAGAACTACCGGTGATGCCCAAGGGCTTTTGGAATTTTCGATTAGCCCGTCTTTCTTCATTGTTGTTAGCATTTCTTCAACTTTACCTTGTTTGGCCAAGGGGAGACGTCTTGCTGGTTGACGAATCGGCCTAGCATCTCCTGTATCGATTCGATGCTGCACCAGTTGTGTTCGGCCGTATTTCCGGCTGGGTGAAGAGAAGATATCAGCATATTCATGAAGAAGCCTTCCCGCAACATTAAGCTGATGTTGACTCAGTTTGTCTGAATTGAGAATTTGTTTCTTTAGTTTCTCCGAGTTCATAGTCATCTGTGTATCCACCTCGTTGATCTTAGTTATTGCGGCCACAGATTCACATTGCCCAACAACTTCTACTTTCTTAAGCTTGATTGGGTACGGTTTGATGTTAAGTATCCGTTCAGGTACCATGTTGTTCTTTGGTGCCACAAGAGTCTTCCCGATGTTGATGTTTTCGGAACTTTGATCAACTTCTGGTTCAACAATGAGGTATCGATGGCTTCCAAAGTTCCCCTTTAACTTGGTCCACACAAAAACTTCTGAAGAAGGAGGCTGGCACATGTCTTCTTTGATGACAGTTCTAATTGTTGTCGAGTTTTCGTTGCCATAGACCATTGGGATCTCCACATTTCTGTATTTCAGGACTTGATTACCGATATCCAAAATGATTCCATGCTCCTTCATGAAGTCGATTCCAATGATGCACTCGTCACTAGTGATGGGAACTATCGAATGATTTGAACTATCGATAGTTAGTAACTGAATGATTTGAACTATCGAATAGTTCATTCATTCATTCATTCATTCATTCATTCATTCATTCGAATAAAAACTATCGAATAAAACTATCGAATAAACTATCGAATAAACTATCGAATAAAAACTATCGAATAAACTATCGAATAAAAACTATCAAATAAACTATCGAATAAAAACTATCAAATATTCAGTTGCTATTTAAAAATAATATTTTATCAAGTTTTTCACTTTTCATCCGATTTCATCTTAAAGAAGCATCCATCATACATTGAAGTACATAATATAAAAATCGTAAAAAAAAAATAGTCGAGAAATGACCACTGGAAAGGATTTGTTTCCTTTTCTTACACTTTTTATTTTTGCTCGTCCACATGCAAAATTGCAAATATCAAAAGTATATACATACCTACCTACAATAATCCAAACCAACCACACAGTTGCATCATATTTTTGTCTAACCCATTCACAACCCTTTACAAAATCCACTTGTTGACACATATACCTGCTGTTTGTGCGTGCGCGAATGTTTTGCTTCTTCCGGCGCCATGTTTCGTCAAGTAATTGAAAAGATGGGTTTTTCCACTAATTAGGTTCATAAACTATACACTGGCTGAACAATGAACATGTTCCGCTTCCCAGGTCAAAGAGTTATTTTTTTCTCATTTGTCACTTTTTTATGACACCGCACTGACCGACGGATAACTTCTTTTCTTTTCATGCACCGTGCTGCCTTTTTTTTTTCTTTTCTTTACCGCCTTTGTTTTGAAAATATGGGCACTCCAACATAAAACACATAAATTCAGTCCTGAAAAACTTTCAAGATATCATTTGGAAGATCGCACAATATGTGTATCATCATTCATCTTCCTTCAGTCCTTCCTTCAAATGCAGATAAAATCATTTACAATTAAATTGTGAAATCAAGAGAAAAAGCAAATAGTAGAGAAATAAAATTTTGACTGAATTAAAAAAAAAAAAAAACAATCTAATAGACTGAAAGAAAACAGTAACTGAATATGAAAAAATTCAAATGAAAAAGCTATCGTTTGAAAAAACTATTCAAATGAAAAAACTATCGTTTGAAAAAACTATTCGAATGAAAAAACTATCGAATAAAAAAAACTATTCAAATAAAAAAACTATCGTTTGAAAAAACTATTCGAATGAAAAAACTATCGAATAAAAAAAACTATTCAAATGAAAAAACTATCGTTTGAAAAAACTATTCGAATGAAAAAACTATCGAATAAAAAAAACTATTCAAATGAAAAAACTATCGTTTGAAAAAACTATTCGAATGAAAAAACTATCGAATAAAAAACTATCGAACGAAAAAACTATTCGAATGAAAAAACTATCGAATGAAAAAACTATTCGAACGAAAAAACTATCGAATAAAAAACTATCGAACGAAAAAACTATTCGAATGAATGATTTTAAACTATCGAATGAATGAATATTTTACAACTATCGATAGTTTGATAGTTTTTATTCGATAGTTCCCATCACTACTCGTCACATATATCTGCCACCAAAAACACATGTGAAAACTCTAGTTCTGCCATACGGATCGTAAGAAGAACTTCTCCGTACACTCTTGCTGCTTCTCCTGTGGCGGTCTTCAGACGGTAGCTGTTGGTGTTATGTAGCCATGTCATCTTCACCAAGTCTCTTCGTACAATAGAGGCAGTGGCACCGGTGTCAATTGTAGCCACGTGTTGGTTGTTGTTTATGGTTGCCTCTACTGTCAGACTTTTGTTGTCTCGTTTAGTCTGTGAGACTTGAATTGTGGTTCTGGGGCCATCGATACCAGAAACCAGCTTCTGCCCCTCGAAGTTGGTTCTTACTCGTTTCCCGAATGGGAATCAAGTTGAGGATGAGTGCTGGTTGTATCGCTTACCTGTTGTTGGGCAATATTCCTGTGGTGGCAATCTGCACTGCCGCTGGAGATGTCCTGTCTTGTTACAGTTCCAGCATCGAGCAGCTCCGTCTCGTTGGTTTCTTTGGAATGCGAGTTTTTGACAAGAGAATTCCTCCACTGCAACTTCTCTTACCCGATGAACGCCTTGAGTAGCCTGTTCTGCTGCTTCCATAGTTAGTGCGAACGCTAATGCTTCAGGAAGGGAATGTTTTCCAGCTGTTCGTATAGCTCGCTGAAGATTTATGTCAGATACAGCACGAACAAAGGCTTCTGTCGCAAACTGATTGATAATGTCGTCTCCTGCTGTCGGATATGCCAGATAAGCTAACCTTTCAATATCAGCTTGGAGTTGTTGCAGAGTTTCTCCTCTTTTCTGGACTCTTGTATTGAGTTGGACGCGGAAGACTTCCTGCATATGGCCATCTCCAAAGCGTTTTTCAATGACCTGGACAAGAGCGTTAAAGTTACCATTCTTTTCTGGTAGTAAAGTTTGTAACAACTCAGCAGCAGGACCTCTAAGGGTAAGAGTCAGCGCTATACTTTTGTCTTCGTCATCCCAGCCATTTGTTGTGACAGCTGCCTCGAACTGTTTCTTGTAGATCGACCAAGAACTTTGTCCATCAAAGCTTGGTGGATGCATTTCTTTCTTCTTTAAATACTCACCAGAACTTTCTCGCACCTTAATTTTTCGAACCTTCGGTAAAACTTTGCATTTTAACTTCCATTCCTTTCAATTTGTCATCGAATTTTATTTCTACTTTCTCGAGTTTTTCTTCAACTTTCTCGAGATTGTTTTTCAACACCTTTGATGGAAGCATCAAGAGCAACGAACTTGTTCTCGATAGCATCAAGCTTACCTTCGATGAGGTTTTTCTGTTCATCTAGAAGGTTCTTCTGGGTTTTTAATTTTTCGAGAAGATTCTGTTGTTCACTCTTTTGCTCGGTACGTTGTGCCTCAATTTTTTCGAGAACACTACTCTGTTGTTTTTCTTATTGTTCTCTCTGTTCCTTGCGTTGTGTCTCAATTTGTTCAAGAAGATTTTTCTGTTCATCCTTCTGTTCATTACGTTGTGCCTCAATTTGTTCAAGAAGATTTTTCTCGAACTTAGCAAGGAGAACAGGCATCAAGGACGACATATCGGAAGCGGAACCAGTACTTACTTGTTTTTCTGGCATTTCAATTTCGAATTGAAATGTGTCCAAATTTTCGTTTATCTGGGTTAAGTAATCCTGCAGACGAATAATGAGGTCATTTTTCGATCCAGCAGTAGGAAGACTTCGCTTAGTTAATTCCGCCTTCAGCTCAGTCAAACCTAACTGATTTAATGTTTTACTTATTTTAACTTTTTAAAACGCGAGCACTTTTACTTATTTCAAAATGTTTTAAACTTTGTTTATTGTTAAAACACACGCGCACTTTTTATTTTATTCGCGAAATTATCTGATTCACACAAATAAATAAGTTTTATTCCACTTTTCTGACACCAATGTAATGTTTTATTTCGGGTTCACAATAAAACTTATTTAATTTCCACTTATATTTCCGTTCAAATAACAACACACTTTATTTCAACTCAATTTACTTTTATTATTCGCTCAAACAAACACACTTGTAAATCACTTTATTTACTACTAACAATTCGCAACACTTTATTTCACTTTGTACTGTACTCTTTCACTTTCAAGATTAAACTGTCTCCGGTCGGTGTCTACGCTGCCCTTTTATACCGGAATCTCGAGACTCGAGTACGTCCTCGAAGGCTCTCGTCCCTGCCTCTCGAAACTTCCTTTCCAGGAGGGGCACTTCATACTTCCAGTCTAGTGGGATATTTTGGGATGTGTTCAGAGGGTAGTTTCTTAATTACTAAAGGTCCGTTCAAATTTCTACCTTTGCAATAGTAGGTAGTGTGTTCAGACTTTTATCTTAAAATTAGTTCAGTAATTCATCGTTACACTATTCATGTTACCACGCTCCACATCCAACTGACAAGGCAAGAGATGGATCGGTGATTCTTATAAAAGAAAGCTTCAAACATTATGAAGAAACCAAGCTTACTAATGAAAATATGCAAGTAACAACTATTAGTATTGGTATGAAAAAGAAAGAGTTTAAGATAGCAGCTATATACTGCCCACCAAGGGGCTCCGCGACAGAAGATGACTATACAGATACAGATCTATTAAATCTTCTTGGGCATAACTTTCTTGTTGGTGGCGACTTCAATGCGAAGCACACCCATTATGGTTCAAGACTTATATCAACAAAAGGCAAAAGACTTTTCCAAGCAGGCCGTAAATACAATTGCGAATTCTATTCCTCCAGGTCGCCAACTTACTGGCCTTCCGATACTAACAAAATACCAGACCTTATTGACTATTTCGTAGCTAAAGGAATCAAACGAAATCACATTAGTGTCGAAGGTAATTATGACCTGTCATCAGATCATACTCCAGTGATTCTATCACTAAGTGAATCGGAAGTAATAGAAAAAAGTTATCCAAAGCTTGTAAATAAGAAAACAAACTGGAGTGATTTTAGAGAAAGGCTTTTAACTTATATAAATTTAAGATCTCCCATGGATACAATCGAGCAAATTGACCATGAAGTGGAACAATTTATTGCTGATGTGCAACAGGCCGCTGAAGAAAGTACTCCAACATTTTCTAATAGAAGACAAAATGAAATAAAATATCCTTTAGAGATAAGAGAGTTGATAAGAGAGAAAAGAAGAGCTCGAAGAAAATGGCAAAATACTAGATTTCCAGATGATAAAACAACGTTTAACCGTATAAGCAACAATCTTAAAAAACAAATTTATAAATTCAAAAATGATTCACTCAGTACATTCCTAAAGAATTCAACGACTGATGCTTCAACCGATTTTTCGCTATGGAAAGCAGCCAAGCGCCTGAAAAGACCGCAGTTACAAGACTCGCCCTTGAAATCTCAAGATGTGAAATGGATGGGAAACCGACGAAGTTACGAATACCAGAGTTACGGGCGACAGAGTTACGAGCGTCAAAGTTACGCGAAACAGAAGTTACGAAAAACTAGAGTTACGAATTCTAAAGTTATGTTAAGCTATGACATGTGATTTTTGGGTTGGCAACAATTGCGAGGAACGACATGGAATTATGGAAATACAAACAAGAGATTAACATTTATCTCATTGGTCAGAACTAAATGAGTAAAGCGAAAATGGGTGTTATTTAATCTTGTAAAATTTTGATTGGATAGGTATAGATATACAATATATGGTTTTGTTTTTGTGAGAAGATCGCAAAAACGTTGAAATAGAAAAAAAAACATGAGTATACTTATGTAAGTTTGGGGGACATAATTGAATTTAACTTCTTATTTGTCCAACTAATTAATATAATTATTCATAGCGTATTTTGTAATACCCACTTTGTTATTATTTATATTAAAATAATAACCAAACCACCCCTTTTTTTAACAGACGTTATTTTGGTGTGGTGAACTGTTGTTGCAATTGTTGCCAACCCAAAAATCACATGTCATAGCTTAACATAACTTTAGAATTCGTAACTCTAGTTTTTCGTAACTTCGGTTTCGCGTAACTTTGACGGCCGTAACTCTGTCGCGCGTAACTCTGTTATTCGTAACTCCGTTACCATTTCGAAATGGATCGGTAACCCAAAAGAAAAAGCTAACCTTTTCGCGGAGCATCTTGCGAATGTTTTTAAGCCATACCCAACAAACGCGGCTGAAAATAGCTAACAGTTTGTTGATAAGATAGAAAGGAAATAAAAAGTATGTGTTTACATCAACTATCAAATACAAAATCACCAGGTTACGATCTAATTACTGCCCAGGTTATGAAAGAAATGCCATTGAAAGCCTTCATAAAACTCCAATATATAATATATGCATGTCCTAAGCAACGGTATGTCCCACACCATTGGAAAATTGCTGAAGTTATTGTCATACCCAAGCAAGGTAAGCCACCTACAGAAGTGAAGTCTTTCAGACCAATATCGCTTATAACAATTATGGCAAAAGTTTTTGAAAAATTGCTTCTGAAGAGACTTAGCAAAATCATAGAAGAAAGGAGGTTAATCCCAAACCATTAGTTTGGCTTTCGAATTAAACATTCCACGAAAGACCAAGTTCATAGAATAACGGATGTAATAGAAAATGCATTAGAAGAAAAACAAGTATGTTCAGCTATTTTCTTAGATGTTGCTCAAGCCTTTGACATGAGGGACTTGCGTACAAACTGCAAAGGGATCTTCCCAGACAGTACTATGAAATATTAAAATCGTACATCTCAGAACGATTGTTTAGAGTAAGGTACGATCAAGAATATTCGGAATTGAAGAAAATAGAAGCCGGTGTACCACAAGGAAGTGTCCTAGGTACTACCCTGTATTTACTATACACAAGGGATATCCCAGTTGGGAATCACACCATAATGGGTACTTTTGCAGATGATACCGCAATTTTGGTACCCGACAAATGTGTCTCTAAGGCAGCAGTAAAACTACAAAATGCCATCGACACAGTCAGAGATTGGACCGAAAAATGGCGTATCAAACTTAATGAAACAACATCTTCACATATAAACTTTACAAATAAAAAGATAAACAATATTCCAATATTCATTAATAATCAAGCTGTACCTTACGCCAATACGGCCAAATACCTTGGAATGACTTTGGTTGCAAAGCTAAAGTGGAAAGAGCACATCAAAAAGAAAAGAGAAGAACTAAACTTGAAATATAGAAAAATGTACTGGTTACTTGGTAACAACTCTGATTTATCAACCCAAAACAAAATAATGCTGTATAATCAAGTACTAAAGCCTGTTTGGACCTATGGTATCCAATTATGGGGCTGTACAAAGAAAACAAATACCGAAATCATCCAAAAATTCCAAAACAAAGTCCTTCGTGGAATAGTTAATGCACCTTGGTACATAAAAAATAGCGATCTACATCGTGACTTACAAATGGAAACGGTTACAGAAGTTGTTAAAAAATACGCTGTATCGCATAATCAGAGACTGCAATGTCATACCAATTCTGAAATGGTGTCCGTCTTGAATACAAGAAACCATTTTCGGAGATTAAGAAGAACCAAGCCTCATGAGCTTATGGTCTAAAAAAACATGGGAAGTATTAAAAGTTTAAACTTCCCCCAAAGTGATTTTACAAAGTTAAGAAAGAAAAATCTGATATCGATCTCTCAAGATTGGTGCTGATAAAGAGGTGGTTTTAGTGGTTAAGAGTCCCACACTACTTGGTGTCGAATACTGCCAAGTGTCTTTTGAAGATTTCCTCCCGTCAAAAAAAAAAAAATATTGTTATGGGCGGAAAATTATTTTGATTACTGACCATCAACCGAAATACAAAACTTCATGCCAAGGCCGATTTTCTTTCTCGTTTCCCGTATGAAAGACCTGAAAATGATGAAAACTTGGATAGCAGTTCACAGCTCCTGATGAATCACATCTCAGTTCTACCGGCTACCAGAAATGAAATTAAGAAAGAAACATTAAAAGACTCTGAATGTGTTCAATACTAAACTGCCTTACAATCAGGCAATCGTTTACCAAACGTAGGAAATATTATTATTATTATTATTATATACATAGTACTTCGTACATGAATGTACGCCATTTGGCTGAGACAACACCAGGAAATATTGTAGAGTATTCTTTACAGAATGGATGTATTTTTTAAAATATACGCATCATGATTCCTGCACGATTACAAAAAAGAGTTCTCGATGAACTTCACACCGCGCATACAGGTATGGTGCGAATGCCCTAGCCAGGAGCTATGTGTGGTGGAAAAACATAGACAAATACATTGAAAGTTTATGTAAAAGCTGTATTAATTGCGCCAAAATAAAACCGAATGTTAAAAAAGTTCAAGTTCATCCATGGGAGTACCCAAAAGCACCCTGGGAGCGATTACATTTAGATTATGATGGCCCTTTCATAAACAAATCTTTTTTAATTGTTGTTGATGCTTATACCAAGTGGGTGGAAGCTTTACCACAAATCAGCACCACTGCTTCTTCAACAATAGATGCTTTAAGAGAAATTTTTTCTAGATTCGGACTACCACTTAAAATTGTAACGGATAATGGTCCGCAAATCCGAGCATTTGAGTTCACAAATTTTTTAACGATGAACGGGATATTGCAACACTTTTCTGCTCCCTACCATCCATCAACTAACGGGCAAGCAGAGAGATTTGTTTACACAGTAAAACAAGGGCTTCGCGCGATGGAAAGTGAACCTGGCAGTTTGCACACAAAATTATGTACATTTTTTAAGCAGCAAAGAAAATTGCCAAATAGCACCACTGGAATTAGCCCATCTGAGTTAATGTTTAATCGCCAAATTAGGACTAAAATAGATCTTGTTAAAAGAGAAACATCTCTAAAAAGTGAAACCAACGACACATGTACAAAAATACATCAATTTAATATTGGGGATTTGGTTCAAGTTCGTTCATATACAAATAAGGCGTGCAAATGGAAATTTGGACGAAGAGGAGAAGTCTTCACTACGAAGTAATGATTGATGGTAAGAAGTATATTTGACATATTGACCAAATACGCCGAACCAATTGCAAGCCTACTAATGATAAACCAATTTACGATGATGAATTAGAACAAATAGAAAACAAACCACATGACACGACCAGAACTAGAACGTACCAAGACAGAACTACCTCACCTACCAAGTGCTCAAGAAAATATACTACCTGAAGCTCAACAAACCAGCAGAGATATCCTACCAAGTGAGGAAGTAAATTTATCAATGCCAGATGAATCAAATGAATTCACATCAAAACCTAGTGATTCCGGATCTAATTTGCCATCGTCTGCTCCAGAAGTTAATTTACGACGATCCACACGAAGTAAGAAAGCTCCAAATAGGTTGCAGTATACGCGCTGTTCTTAGCGAGGGGAAAGGTGTTGAGTATATACCACCAAATCTGGCAATGCTGTTTGGATAACATCGACCGTCCAGTTGATCTGTCTGTCTGTCAGATAAGACACATTAATCATTCTTCTTCAAATTCACATGTTACCTAGCATAACCTAATTCTTTATATATATACACCTATCATTGAATTCTTAAATAAATTATTGAAGTCTTAATTACCTAATATAAAGTATTTCATTCACATTACGGAAATATATTACACAATCTGGTTTTGTCTTTTTCCTTTCTATAATAACTGTTTATTAAAGAAGTACAAGAATAAACCAACCGAGCAAATCAAACCAATTCCGAGGAAAACAAACGCATACATACTTAACACATAAACACATGCACAACCATATACATACATATACGCCACGTTTCCTCGGATTTTAAAATGGACGCAGATTCATTGCAATGACAATGAGTGGCCCCCTTCAAGAAAACAAGTCCGACCTCGGTCCGAATCGGCTCCGAAAGGAGTCCCACGGCGCACTGTGGGCTAGAACGCTATTTTAGCTGGAATAAATTATATAAATTCTCGAAATAGTCTAAAATTGCAATTAATGGCATTAAAATGATGTAGAATGATATAATAATTGTAATTTTATGGCACAACAGACACTTATGATAAGAACAACAACAAAAATAAGCGAATTATTAGCCGTTTTTTATTATCACTTGATCCATATAGATCATTAATTAAAATGTATTACAACAACTACATGAGATCTTGCTTTTCATCAGGATCACGAATCGTGATCTTGCTTTTCATCAAGATCACGAATCGTGATCTTGGAAGATCTCATGTAGTTGTTGTAATACATTTTAATTAATGATCTATATGGATCAAGTGATAATAAAAAACGGCTATTATGTAAAATGAGGTTTTCAAATTTACAACAGATATTGGTCTAAAAAACAAAAAAATGGGTTCTTTGAAGTTTCAACGCATCAAATTCGAAAATGATATCATTGAAGCGCACAAAAATTGTTTTTACTTAATATGGAATGTAAAATGTTAATGCAAAAAAATCGTTATTTGAAAACATTCAATTCGTTTTCTTTTCATCGTAAGTGGTTACTTTCGGAGTAACAGTGAAAAAAGTTTCTTGTAGGACATAGTTTTATATAAAACATAAAGCCATATAGGCTAGCTACTTTTTAAAATTATTTCTAGAGTGTGCCTACGCGTGTCTTTTTTTAAAAGCTTAGGAACATTCGTTTTATATAAATTCGGTGCTAGTTACACACAGTACACATAAAAAGGTAATATCTTCCGAGCTGACATTGGTCGCCAAATTGTCAAAATATGACAATTTGGCGATCAATGTCAACTACCGAAATTCTTATTTCTTTAATTACCGACGAAAAACGCACAAAAACCGAAAAACCACGTACACCACTAATTTTTTTAACAATTATTCACCATTTTCCGCGACGAAACACGAAAAAAATTTGTTATTTTTTAAATTTATAATTTTTTCAAATGACATTTTATAAATTAAAACAAAAACAAATTTCCTGTTTACTGCGACTGAAATATAAAAATTAAAGGCCGACCTGACAGATTGGTGCCCATTTTTGACAAACAAATTTTGACAAAGTTCGGAATATATTACCTTATTATGTGTATTGTGCTAGTTACATACTTTACTTTAAAATTTATACACAAAAGTTCAATAAGTTAACAATTTATTAGCAAATACTATATTTGGATACATCACTCATTGATAAACTAGCAAAATTTTTACAAACAATCCGTTAAAACAAACACAGTAAACGAATATCTGGATAGAGGAAAAAGTGGCTTTTTTTGTTTTTTTTTTCGAAAAATTGCTTTCGATGGTTTTTTTTATGCAGCCAATGAATGTTTTGACCTCAACTTTGAATGAGAAATTATAGCTAGTCCATTTATCTATCGAATGAGACCAAAATTATCAATTTTGGAAGAAGTTGACATTTTAATTAATTCCAGCTAAAATAGCGTTCTAGCCCACAGTGCGGCGGCTCACATTAGTATGGAAATTATAATCACCGCGAAGCCGATTGCATATGTATTGGTGAGGGGGAAATTCACCACTCCCATAAACATCTATACCAAGACTGGAAACTGAGCGGTCCAATAACGTTTGCCTACAAGCTGCGAGGTGTGGTGACTGTCGTCAATCTATTGTGTTTGTGCTGGATGTGTGGTGAATGTCGTGAACCTATAAATGTGTGCGTGTTAACGTCATTTACCAACGTGGTGGCTTTCACATATATTCACAGACAACACTGTACACAAAAGGGTTTTGGGGGGTAAGACGTACGAATGTTTCCAGTCTTGGTATAGTTTGTCGATGACCACTCCGAGAAAACGGAGCCCGAAGCGGAGCGGAAAACGGAATGGAAAAAAATGGCGCTTGACATTTGCATTTGCAAACAAAACAGAACACGAATTATTTTCTTTTTCTTAAATTTATTTATTGTTTTTTTTTTACCGCAAAATTTTATTTTATTGTATTCGTTGATACAGCGGCTGGAGAATTTGCATCATTGAAGAATATTGTAGCTGTTGTGCGTTGTGGGAAGTTTAGGTTACGGTGAAAATTCTCAGCTATCTTCTCATTATTGAACTCCTTGAAAATCAACAAAATGATAAATTATTAATTATTATATCGCAGAAGCACGTTAAGCAATTCATACCTTTTTTTGAAATAAAATTTTCCATATAAATAAACTAATAGCTGCGTTCCTTTGGAAATATTTATCTACTTTTTAGTACTTAAAACTACTTTGATCTACTTTGCTATACTGAAAAAGTAGTTCAAAGCAGCTTTAAGTACTAAAAAGTAGATAAATATTACCAAAGGAACGCAGCTAATGTATTTAGTTTTAGAACGAGGCACGACGCACGACCCGACCACCGACGAGATACTGCAACAAACGACAAATAATTACAAAATGACGCATTATACTTTGTCTTGATGGCTTTAAGGGGGTTCACATTGACCAACTTACCGGACAGACCGGTTGTCATTTGGCCTGATGGCCGAATTATATTTTTCGTTCACACTCATCAGACAATTTTCATCAAAACCCATTTTTCAGCTTATTTTTAATATATCTTTACCCTATTCTGCTCTCAAATTAGAGAGAATGGATTATGACTGTCTGCCGGACAGACATGTCGTTTAATTGACTAACATGTCCGTCCGACCACCAAAAAATCAAAATTTTTTGAAAACCATCCGGCAAACCGGACAGGCCGTCGGATGAGTGTTCAAATTATCAAAACAGAATCAGATCAGACTAAATGGCGGCTGGTCTGTCCGGTAAGTTAGTCAATGTGAACCAACCGTTTGTCTTTCCTACGATCGTTTTCCTTTTCTCACTTTTTCACCACGATTCTCCTTCGACTTTGTGTTCATACACAGTTGCAAGTGTGTGAGTGCAACCTCGTTTTTCGCGTGTTGAGGTCGGAGTGTCTTTTCTGAGCTCTTTTCTGAAGGACCGACCTCGGTCCGAATCCGCTCCGCCTGAGGAGGAGCTGAGTCCGACTTCGGATCAGAAACTGGTCCGAAGGCGGCTCAAATTAGTATGGAAATTATAATCACCGCGAAGTCGATTGCATATGTATTGGTGTGGTGAAAATCTCCATTCCGAGAAAACGGAGCCGAAGGCGGACCTGAGCCGGAGCAGCGAAAACCTACCAGAAAGAGGAATAAGAAAGGGATGACATTTCGCATTTGCGACCAAAAAAAGAACAAGATTTATTTTTTTTTTTCACTGAAACTGTTTTATTTTTTATTTTATTTTGGCAAACGAAATTTTCACAATAAATACAATATAAAATACAATACATTTTTTTTCATTTTATTTCATTTGATGCTGCTGCTGTTGTTGGTGTTTTTTTAGATACCCAATCGCATGTTTCACCTTCTAGATTTTTCTTCATCATTAGAGATTACATCTACAACACAAGAAGAAACAACATTTTAACCCAAACACTTTGAGCGATATATAAAACATACCTTTTTTGTTTTCCATATTGTTTATAATTTAATAAAATTGTTTATAATTAATAAACTAACATTATACAAACAACGACACGAGACACGACGCTACCAAACACTTCAACAAAAAATAACAAAATGACGCTTTGGCTCTTGTTGGCCTTGTCTTTCTTTTCCTTTTCTCATTTTTCACCACGATTCTCGTTCGACTTTGTGTTCATACACAAAAAGTTGCAAGTGTGTGAGTGCAAGCCCGATTTTCGCGGTCTGAGGTCGGAGTTTCTTTGTTGAACTCAGTTTTCTTGCATGATACAACTACTAAAGATATGGCATTGCGCATGTTTGGTGTTGCTTTTCACAATTTTGTGCGCGTCGATGACGTCACTGAGTTGGGGCAAGTAGGTATTTTTGGCGCGATTTCACTCTAAGGCCGTGTGCGAATTGCGTTAAAATGTTGGTTAAAACTTCTACCACGATTGAAATTTGACGTTTGGTTAAAAAAGGGATCAAATTTATTTTTTTGCTGTGCGAATTGGGTTAAAATGTATTAAATGGGACTTTTTTACTTTGAATAAAATTCCCTCAAGATAAAACAAAATTACCCTCAAAAATGGTTTTTCTTATATTCAATTAACTATTTTTTTTAACAAAACCCAGTTGAAAATATATCAAGTTAAATATTCTAGTATGAAAATGTAAGAAATTCTCAATTTCACATAGTTTTTTTTATTTTATCAAAAAATTCATATTTCATTATGATCAAAAAGAAATTTATTAATTCAGTCTTCTAACACTAATTCGTAGTTCACCAGCTGCCAACAAAATAGAAATATAAAAAATAAAAAACAAACAAACAATTAGTAGATTTTCAATTTTTCAAGATGAATATTTATAAATTTGAGGAAGTACTTTGTATTAATACTTTTAACATTTCTTATAATATCAACGCATTATAATAGAAATAATTTCAAATCAATCTTGATCTTTCTATCCATTGATTAAGAAGTACAGGAAGGGGTGTATATCACACCTATAGAGTTGGCGAGTGAAGCCACAAAAAAATTAAAAAAAAAAACAAATTTATATAAACTGTCAAAAATTTTATATAATCTGTCAAATTTCGAGCTCGTTTTCCAGAGGCGAACTCACTCTTATTAGTGATGACAAGGCGATGCAATCATTGACCGCCAATGTTTTAGCTACTCTTGATGATTTTAAAACAATTTTCAGTCTGTTTTTAGTTTAGGAAAAAAAACAGTTTAAAATTCGTATATAATTATGATGAAAAATAGCATTTATATGGAAGTCTCTCACGAGACCATTTACATTTCTGTTGGCGCCCCTTGAGTGAACAATATATCTGCACTCCGACCCTTTACCAATACATGTGTATCTGTACAACTCACACTAGTAAAAAGCGGCTTCACTTATTTGGATAAACACCCCTTCCTGTACTTCTTATTCAATGTTTCTATCTTGAGAAACGTCAAATTTTAACCACTAGTGTCAAATTTTGCCCTGCTCCGCAGCTGGGTAAATTTTAACCCATTTTATTCACCATGCTAGTGTCAAATTTTAACCAAACGTCATATTTTGACCAACATTTTAACCATTGAATAAGAAGTACAGGAAGGGGTGTATATCACACCTATAGAGTTGGCGAGTGAAGCCACAAAAAAATTTAAAAAAAAATAAATTTTATATAAACTGTCAAAAATTTTATATAATCTGTCAAATTTCGAGCTCGTTTTCCATGGGCGAACTTACTCTTATTGGTGATGACAAGGCGATGCAATCATTGACCGCCAATGTTTCAGCTAATCTTGATGATTTTAAAACAATTTTCAGTCTGTTTTTAGTTGAGAAAAAAACAGTTTAAAATTCGTTTATAATTATGATAAAAAATAGCACTTATACGGAGGTCTCTCACGAGACCAGTTACTTTTCTGTTGGCGCCCCTTGAGTGAACAATATATCTGCACTCCGACCCTTTACCAATACATGTGCATCTGTACAACTCACACTAATAAAAAGCGGCTTCACTTATTTGGATAAACATAAACACCCCTTCCTGTACTTCTTATTCAATGATTTTAACGCAATTCGCGCACGGCCTAATTCCTGTTGGTATTGCATTTAGTATTTACTTTTAAGGTGCGTTTAATTGATAAAAACAACATAAAATTGCTTTAATCGACAAGAAAAAACAATTTTTTAAACTTCTAAATCCATTTATGAAAAAATAAATGTATATTAACATTTTAATATAAAAAAGAAAACTGCAAACCAAAATACCCTTCAAGCAAACAGGTCCGACCTCGGTCCGAATCCGCTCCGCCTGAGGCGGAGCTGAGTCCGACTTCGGATCAGAAACTGGTCCGAAGGCGGCTCAAATTAGTATGGAAATTATAATCACCGCGAAGTCGATTGCATATGTATTGGTGTGGTGAAAATCTCCATTCCGAGAAAATGGAGCCGAAGGCGGACCTGAGCCGGAGCAGCGAAAACCTACCAGAAAGAGAAATAAGAAAGGGATGACATTTCGCATTTGCGACCAAAAAAAGAACAAGATTTATTTTTTTTTCACTGAAACTGTTTTATTTTTTATTTTATTTTGGCAAACGAAATTTTCACAATAAATACAATATAAAATACAATACATTTTTTTTCATTTTATTTCATTTGATGCTGCTGCTGTTGTTGGTGTTTTTTTAGATACCCAATCGCATGTTTCACCTTCTAGATTTTTCTTCATCATTAGAGATTACATCTACAACACAAGAAGAAACAACATTTTAACCCAAACACTTTGAGCGATATATAAAACATACCTTTTTTGTTTTCCATATTGTTTATAATTTAATAAAATTGTTTATAATTAATAAACTAAAATTATACAAACAACGACACGAGACACGACGCGACCAAACACTTCAACAAAAAATAACAAAATGACGCTTTGGCTCTTGTTGGCTATGTCTGTCTACTTTTTTTTTCCTTTTCTCAGTTTTCACCACGATTCTCTTAGACTTTGTGTTCATACATAAAAAGTTGCAAGTGTGTGAGTGCAACCCGGCTTTTCTCGGTCGGAGGTCGGACTGTCTTTTCTGGACTCCGTTTTCTTGCTTGAAGGGACGAAACAAAATTATAAACGCGAGTGCGCTATCTGTTTAGTTGTATCATGGTTTTCTTGCTTGAAGGGCCTTGTTGAGAATGTGTCAGATTAAATTCTTGTCATAAAAAATATATCGCTATAAAAATTAAGCATATTTAAATACTATTCGTGTAGCCAGACCAATACTAAGTCGGCAAAAGTTAATTAAAATAAGTTTATATAATATACATTATTTGTAATAACATAAGAAAAGTGTATCAAAAAAAAAAAGCTCAATAAATTTACTACTACTACTACTAAATGGACGGAGAAAGACATAAGGCAAACCTCCAGGTATTTTTTTTTTTTTTAATAATGTATCCATATTTTCATAGTTAAATATTGCAGGGTATTTTAAAATATGCCATTGCTAATTCCAAAGCCGAAGACATTTCGCAAAACTTTATGGAAAATGGCCCAATGGATTTGGAGGCAAGTCGTTATTATTTGTTTTTATTTCTAACTGGTTGAATACAATGGTGTAACTGGCTGAAGCTTGTAGTGCTGTCAAAAATTTACTGAGGGAAACAACAAAAGTTGGCAGCAGGCCGGCAGCTGAGCAAAAAGTTGAGAATTCTTCAACTTGCACTACAAGCTACAGCCACAGCTACACCATTGTATTCAGGGGGTAATGTCGTTCAATGGTCGGTTCTCATAAGCTTTTCTGTATTTTATGAGGTTGTGGAGGCACCACACGCTGGTATAGATATCATGGCACACTATTAAATCTCCAATATTTCAATGAATAGTATGGTAATACCAAGTCAGATTATAACAGCTGCGTTTCTTTGGTAATATTTATCTACTGCTTAGGCCTGGTAGGCTGATCGAGCTAAATTTAAGCCGAGATAAAAATCCCATTGAAGTTATCGATAATTTGTATGGGATACGTTTTAGCTCGGATAATTTTTTTCGATAATTTGTATGGGAGCTAAAATTTAGTGCGATCTGCGTACCAGGCTTTAGTACTTAAAGCTGCTTTGATAGAACTACTCAGTAGATAAATATTCCCAAATAAACGCTATATCTAAACACCCTTGAATCTAAGACCATCCTGTATGATATAGTAAGACTTGATAGTAAGACTTGAAGTTTTACCTAATGCCTAGAAATAATAAAATCTCTGACCGTGGTATCGATACCAGCAGTTTGTTACTGGTGTTACACTTACACGTTCAATTTCTGAAAAAAAAAACACTAACAGTGTGTTGGATATGTATATTCCGGGGTAAAATCGGCTATTGTGATTTATGATCGGTGATAATCACAAAAGAACAATTTGGTTTGCGAAATATGATTTTCGCAGTCCAAATTTGGTTCTTGCGACACAAATCACAATAGCCGATTCCACCCCTAATTATTTACCAAATCACAAATTTGTGATTCTTTACTGCACTTTGGATGCGTCTGGCAAGGGAAAGCTGAAAAAGATCACTGCCAGACTTTTTCCGTTGACATACTGTCGTGCATATCTAGATATGTACACTAGAGTGACCGCAACTCCCATAGAAAAAAATTTTTGTCGATTTTTTTCGGGGGAACCCCATAGTGTTCAGCTTTTGCCGATTTTTAGATAGCCAAAATTTAAGCTCCATTGGATAACTCTAAATGGTGCCGACACTCGCTCAAAGTATCAAAAATCTCTGTTTTTCACTGTTTTGCAAAGAAAATTAGCTCTAGCTCCCAAACAGATGGGGCTGTTTTCACTATTTATATATTAAATTAAAAGTAGTGTTTTTACGAATAATTCAGATGCTAAATTTGTATAGTCTTACTTAAAAAAAAATTTTTGTGTTCAATTTAAGTTTTCAGTACTGACCTCAAAAAAGAGCTGAGTGCAAACTCTGTTAACAAAGAAACTTTCTATGTTATAGATTGATGTAAGGTATCTGATCGAAATGCTTCTTATAATATTGCTTAGATATTAATATTTATATTATATTTATATATTATATTATATATATATTTCAGCTTAGTTTTGAATCCAATAAAATGTCAGACAATGACTTTTTCCAAAAAACGTGCTCCTAGTTTGTATGAATATAAAATATCCCAACACAAATTACAGCGTGTTCAGAGCTTTAAAGACCTAGGGGTTAATTTTAGTTATAATCTTGATTTGTCCGACCATATCAACGTCATCGTGAATAAGGCATTCTCTATGCTAGGTTTTGTGAAGCGTTGGTCAAAAGAATTTCAAGATCCTTATGTGACTCTTTCTCTCTACAATTGTTTAGTACTCCCCCACCTTGAGTACGCATCACAAGTCTGGACTCCTTTTTACGAGACCCATAATGTAAGACTGGAATCAGTACAACGTAATTTCTTTCGTTTCGCCTTAAAAGGACTGCCATGGTCTGATCCTTATAATCTTCCTCCTTATGAACATCGGATTAATCTCCTACAGATTCAAACTTTGGCTCAAAGGAGGGTTAACAATGACATAATCTTCATTCACCAGTTAATCACAGGCGTAATTGATGCACCAAATTTACTTAAATCTGTTGGTTTTAACTATCGAGGGGGTGCTTATAGCCTCCGATGCTTGGATTTAATGAATATTCCACCACACCGAACAAATTATGGCTTACATGAACCTTTAACACGCATGTGTAAACTTCTAAATTTAAATTCAAACCTTTTTGATTTAAACTTTAATAAAAATAGATTAAAAACTGTCTTAAAAACCAGTGTACCACGCTCATAAATGTTTGTGTTTATTTGTATGTCTTTTTTGTTGCTCAAGTAATTATTTTGTTTGTATTTCTTTAATGTTTGTTTTATTTAATATTGAATTCATTGTTTTTATCTTAGTGTACGTTTTTTGTAGTTATTATTTGCTTACTAACACTGCACTAAGTGATGAGCCGGATAACACAGTTTTGTGTTGGCAAATGGTCGCAAGACGGTGCTTGCTATAAGCGCTCTTCGGCTATAAACTGATAGTGTAATAATATTTAAAGGGCATTATTTTTTTCTTACCCATGATAATTTTTAACTTTGGGCTCGATTTTCTGCGATACATAATGTTTAATAAATTTATACTTATGAAGAAAACAATAATGAACAAAAAAGTCATTTAATAGTTTGCAAAAAAACTTTTAGATTTTATGATATTTAGGAAAACCTGCACCATGTAAAATCTTGATTCAGAACAGGTGTTTTTTGTTCCACGTTTTTCACGAAACTTTTCTTTTCTGTCCTGTCCTGTTTTGATCGAACTAAAACTTCTTCGTTGAACAGAACTATTACGAGTCCTTCCCTCCCCGAATTGAACTATAAGTCATGGACAGCATATTGTTTGGGCCTATTCGTATTCGGCGAGATCTTTTATTCTGCTATTCTGTTAGGAATTTCCATACAAAAATATGAGCTGTCAAAAATTCTTTTATGATTTTAATTTTTGGTATTCGGAATGTCCAATCTGCTATTGAAATTCGAACTGTCAGAAAAACTTTTAAAGATCTCAATTTTGGTATTCAGCATGCCTAAATTTTTTATGAAATCTTTTATAAATCATAAAAGAATTAAAGACAAAGGACCCCGCACATTTTGTATGGGAAGTGGCCCTCGGTGAAATTGTCTGAAATTTTAGTATGTTGTTCTCTTGGAGCCCTTGATCTAAAGTCGATATGGGCAGAAAGTCGAAAAATGGACAGTTTTTAAAATAACGGGTTTTTTCCGATGACTATCTCAAACATTTTAAAAG
This sequence comes from Episyrphus balteatus, assembly GCF_945859705.1. Taxonomy (NCBI): domain Eukaryota; kingdom Metazoa; phylum Arthropoda; class Insecta; order Diptera; family Syrphidae; genus Episyrphus; species Episyrphus balteatus. Next base: position 66,321,116 of record NC_079134.1, on the reverse strand, counting down.
GGATAGTAACTCTCTAAATTGTATTTTGCGCTATTCTAATGTGGAATCCATAGGTTTTTAGGGTCGCTGAAACCGAATCCAAAGTCCATTTTGCCCCATCACGTCAGGTTTTCAAGATAACCTCAAAAAATTATATTATATTATATTATATTATATTATATTATATTATATTATATTATATTATATTATATTATATTATATATATTATATTATATTATATTATTATATTATATTATATTATATTATATTATATTATATTATATTATATTATATTATATTATATTATATTATATTATATTATATTATATTATATTATATTATATTATATTATATTATATTATATTATATATATTATATTATATTATATTATA